>NC_089585.1:110354714-110654714 GCF_019320115.1 Miscanthus floridulus | reverse complement strand
AGATACTGAAAGAAGATCGATTGTTTCTTGAAAGGTACGCCTTCGATAGGAGGTGTGCTTCTATCTCTGTTCGTCCCATCCGGATTCTTCTTTCCATAGACGACACGTATGTTTTTCACCATTTTGTATACGTGTTCTCTGTTATGACGTCTCTCCAGAAGGGGTTCAATCTCCGGGGTGTTGTCATAAAATCTAAAGAACAATTTACTGCGGTACTTGTGACTTATCTTTAAGAAGCATCGGTTCCTTAGGTAAACTATCTTCTTGGATGCATCTAGGTACACCCATGTAATACCATCCAAGCAAACCAAGTATCCCATCTTCCCTTTGATCTGTCTAGACAAAGCAAACAACATGGGGTATTCATTGGTAGTAACAAATATTATTGCTCTACATATAAAGTCCTCCTTTCAAAACACATTGTACATCGGCTCCCCATGCCTCCATAGCCTCTCCATTTCTTGCATCAAAGGCTCGAGGAACACGTCTATATCAATGCCTGGTTATTTAGGGCCAGAAATAAGAATAGTAAGGAGAAGGTACTTTCTCTTCTGACACAACCACATTGGGATGTTGTACATGGTCAAGATCACTGGCCAAGTGTTGTGGTCGCTCATCCTCTCATTGAAGGGATTCATTCCATCGGTGCTAAAGCTAAATCGTACATTCATTGGGTCATCGCTGAATTCTTTGTGCTTCTCATCGAACCTTTGCCACTGACTACAATCAGCCGGATGTGCAATCTTATCATCATCCACCTTGCGTTCATCATCCCACCATGCCAAGAGTGTGACTTCTTTAGGGTTTAGGAAGATACATCTCAAGCGGTCGGTCACTGGCAGGTACCACATTACCAAGGCAGGAATTCTTCTCTGCTTTGCATCATTGCCTAATGGAGTGTTCTCTAGGGGCTGAGATTCTTATACCACCTTTTTTGTACCCTTCTTATTCCTCTTTTTCCCTGTGGAGGCTTCGTCCCTACTGTAAAGGTCATTGTTCTTGTACCGGCTGGCCCCACACCGGGGACATTTATCTACTGACTTGAACGTTTCGCCACGAAAAAGTATACAGTGGTTGGGGCATGCATGGATTTTTTCAACCCCCATTGTCAATGAACTTATGACCTTCTTCACTTGGTATGTGTTGGTGGGAACTGAGTTTGGTTGTGACAGCACCCATGACAGGAGATGCAATAGATCATTGAAACTACAGTCTGACCAGCCATACTTAGCCTTTAGGATGAGTAGCTAAAGCACAAAATGTAGTAATGTCCAATGTGTCGGACAATCCTTTTCAACACCATACACAGTCTCCTTCGATGCTTTTGTTACCATTTCCAAATTTTCTAGATCTTTTGGGCTATTTAGTAAAATCTCTGGTCCAATGGATCGAATCATGTCTTCCAAATCATCTTTATTCCCGACACGTGCTCCACCATCATTATTAGCACCACCTTCGTCATTACCATCCCACCCACCAGCATCACCACCTTGTTCATTGCCAAACTCGGAATCCATTCGTGCATCAAGCTCTGCTGAATATTGGGACAAGGATTCTATGGTTTCGTCGTCGTATTCCTCCTCATCCTCGTCGTTAACAATAACCGTTTTACCATGATGAATCCACACTGTGTAGTCCTCAACAAATCCTCGTATAATCAAATATGATCTGATGATAGTCACATCTGTCCATGCCATACGATTCTTGCAATCTTTACAGGGACAAATAATTGTATTCTTATTCTCTGTCAATGTCGTTACATGCTTCTTTGTGGCTTCAATAAATTTATCCACCTCTTCACAGAAACCTGCCTTGAACCTTAACGAACCATACATCCAAGAGTTCTTGTACTCCATCTTTTACAACAACAACAAAACAAACATTAAAGGACTACTTATTCAGATATATATAAAAATGAATCAAATTAATAATTACTTAAGAATAATTGTATATACTTAAGATATATATGAATATAAATCAAATATAATTACATGAAGCATACAAACACACCATGATAGAGGAAAATTAATTAATGATCCATTTATCCATAAATAATTAAAATACATATTTGTTGATTACAATAAATAATTTCAAAGACAACAATTAGCAACAATTATATTTTACCCAATATCTTTCATAGAAACCCTAGTCCAATTTCATCAAACATAAATTTAAAAAATGAAATTAATAAAAAATCCAAACCCTAGATCTAGATCTACATGTACATGAAACATTCATAAAACTAACTAATTGTTCACTAAAATCAAGAAACATGGACCAAATAAGGGTATGATCTTATTTTCCTACCTAATTTATCCTAGTACATTCAAAACTTGGGTCTAATTTGCTTCATAAGTGCTCAAGCACCATAGAAGAGAGAGAAAAATAAAACTCTAATTACTCACTAATCAACCATTAAAACTTCAAAAAAAGTGTGGAATAACATTTTCTTACCTTCTACAACCTCTCCATCAAAGAATTTGAGACCAAAACCTTTTTTCCCTTAGTAGAGCAATTTTTGGGAGGTGATCAAGACCTCCCCACCTTTCTTTCACGGGTTGGAGTGAGTGACCCGAGGAGAAAGAAAGTGCTGCAGTTTTTTTATATGTGGGTTATTTGTAGGAGTGGTTGGTGATTGAGCCGCCCCTATAAATACCAACACCGGAGGCGGCTGGTGAGTGAGCTACCCCTACAAATCAGATTTATTTATAGGGGCGGCTCGTATCACCAGCCGCCTCTGCTATTCTATTTGTTGGGGCAACTAGTCTCTGAGCTCCCGAGCACGCCAATGTAGGAATGGCTCTATCACCCGTGGCCCTAGAATTTTTTTTTTGCCCCGTGACAGGCTCAACGACGACAAAGTACAACGGTCTGCGAGCACTATATATATGCAAAAGAGAGTGGCCATAGCTAGCGACTGAGGATCTGCTCTGTGGCAGTAGAAAGTGACCTATCCTCAGCATCTTCAAATGGGAAAGAGAGCCCACAATCATTGTGTGCCATACTTTTATCTACCATGTTCTCGGTGTCTTCTGAGCTGAGCTCCGACGGCGCAGAATAGAGGGGGGAGAGAGAGAGAGAGATGATACTGGCAAACGACTACTGCAGTATAGCCCTTCATATGCTTTTCTCTAACGGCAGCTTTCCCATTCCACTATACGTCCTGCAAGTCTGCATACCAGTAGGAAAACAGCTAGCGTAGTGCGCAAAAAAAAAAAGGGAACTTTGTTTGAGAAGAATTCGGATCTATGCATGAAGCGTCGTTGTTGTGTTCCCCGTTGGTCGAAGATAACATATATACGATGACCTAATGTGGATTAATGGGGGTTATGTATGTTCCATCAATCTAGTAGAGTTGTTCGGCTGATGGTTTCTATGGTTGATAAGCAGGCTGAAGCTGATTTGTTGTGAGAGAAAAATACAGTGTGGTACTGTGAGGCCAATGACTTTTTTTTTTTTGCAAAGGTCAATGACAGATTGACGCATCATGGGAATGAGCAAGATATGCTTCCATGAACTGGCGAAGAAAATTCAGAGGAATATGGAGGATGACATGCAAAGCAGCAAGTCCCTACTCGATCCCTAGGGCTAAAAACAACCAGAAACGAACACCGGCGCGGCGAGCTGTCTGCGCCCGCCGAGCCACTGCCAAATTAGCAGGACGTTGATATGCTATTGTCCCAGCGCCCCCTTTGGCGCCTTTCATGCAATTCGTCAGGGGTACCGGTACGGCATGCCATACATGCAATTTTCAGAAGATTCAGAGTCTCTGGTGAGCGAAAAGATACCCCCACACAGCGAAAGCAAAGGAAAGAGGAAAGTGGGAAGAGGGCAAAGATACCACACTCACCACTTCCAATAATAGAGGCATGCAATTCATAGAGCGGCGGCCGCAGTCCGCAGATCCCACCGCGGCTGCCCGCCCCCGGCCTCTTCTTCCTGCTGCCTGCCCTACGCCCAGCCCCGGCCCCGGCACCGGCACCGGCACCGGCCCCCTATCATTATCGGCATGGAGAGGAGACATCAGAAGAAGCGAACAGCACAGCACTTGCACTCCTAACTGCTACAGGGGACTAAACTGATTTTAAATTCAGCTGCCCCTGCCTGCCGGTGCCGACTCGTGTTCTTTGTTTATTTTGCTCGATCCCTTTTGCCGCCGCCGCTTTCTTCTTCATTATACGTATCATTATTGGAGGCTGCAGTTGCATCGGCTGCTGCTTTGCCTGCTTGCTTTCTGGAATCAGGATCTAGCAGGGGCGACAACCTTCAAATTGCGGCTAAAGGCCGGCCGGAATCTTCCTTAGAATAATGAGGTGAGAAGAGAAACATTAAAAGGTCCAAAGGGGGAAACCCATCGAGATCACATCGTCTCGTCTATCTCATCGTCACCACATCTTGTCCATGCTGAGAGAATCATGGAATGGAAAAAAATGTTGAAATAAAAACAGAAGTAGTAGTAGCAACTAATGCAACAGTAGTAACGGCTGTCTAGTTCCAAGGGAACGACTTGATTAAACCTTAGTTATACAGGCATGATTGAATATAGCAGCAGCTAATAATTAATAATGCGAAATTCCATCACCTAAATTAAACAGACTCCTACATGAAATGACATACAGCTGACCAACCAGATCAATGAAGAGTAGCAGTGTGTGCGTTAAGCTCGCACACCGTACCTCATAGTTAAGCACGTTCGTCACTCTCTCATTGCTTCGCTCCCTTGCTCCTCCTCGCCCTGGAGCCGCTGGGCCGCCGCCGGCGCGAGGAACCCCATGAACCCGCCGGCGCCGGCGCCAACCAAATGGCTGAAGCCGCCGACCTGCCCAGCCATCGTCGATGGCTGGTGGATCGCGGCGAGAGGGTCTAGCCAAGCGCGGGCAGACGGCCAGCCGCCACTGGACTGAAGGGGTTCCCCTTGGGAGAAGAGCTGGCCCTGGTGGTCTAGCCCTTGATGCCGTGGGGGCATGCCGAACATGTAGCTGTCCCCATTGCCGGCGGCGCCGCGGCCGTCTCCCGCGCTGCTGTTCTCCGAAGCAGCATGCCACGACGGCATTCTTTGGCCGTGCTCTGGCCAGCCTTGGACGCCTGCACCAGAGATCATACCGTGGTGGTTCGGGGACACATGATGGCTGAAGATCTGGTGCTGCTGGTTGTTAGTAGACTGGAGAGTGAGGCAAAGCTCCTGCGGCTGGTGGCTGCTGGTCGTGCGGGACAGGAGGTCCGGCGGGGAGCCCCTGTAGTCGTCCTGGGTCGGGGTGGTGCTGGCTTTCGACGACGAGGGGAACAAAGACTTGACGTTGCCGGAGCCGGAGAAGCCATCGGCGGAGCCGACAGAATGCGGCATGAAGGAGTCGGCCACGCCACCGATGGCGCCGCCACCGGGGTTGCCAAACCCGTAGGACGACGTGGAGGTCACCTGCTCGGCCGGCTCAGTAGCATCTGCTGCCTCCGTGGCAGGCTGTTGCCCCTCTGCCCGGTCGGCCGGAAGCTCGTCGATGGCGGCCTTGGCGTTACGGATGAGCCAGTCGACGGCCTTGCTTGGGCGGTCGTAGCCTAGCCGGTCCTGCACGTCGTAGAACCGGATGGCCGTGTGCGCGGCGAGGCGGACGCGGCGGTCGCGCAGCCCGCGCGCGGTGCACACCTTGCTGTGGCGGTCCTTGCGGCCGGCGGCGGACCGCACGATGCGGCCGCCCCCGAATGCGGTCGACAGGGCGTCCACGGGCGTCGACTCGCCGCTGCTGACGCCATCGCCGCCGGCGCTGGCTCCTGCAGCCCTCGACTGCTGCTGCTGCCTCCGGTGGTGGTGCTGGAGGTAGCTGAATCCTTGCTGGTGGTAGATCTGGAGCTGCTCCTGCGCCTGCGCTCTCTCCTTCTCCTGGAGCAGGTAGTGCAGGGTGCTGGCCGTGGCGGCGGTAGGGTTGCTCCAAGGGTCCAAGCCCTTGGAAAACTGGTTCTTGTCCTCCTCCAGCTTGAGCAAACTCACTTGTCCTCTCCTCCCTACAGCCGGAAAGAATGAAGAAAGAACAAGCTACTATGCTAGCTAGGAATCAAAAGAGAGAAACTAAACTAATTAATCACCTAATAATGAAAGAGACCGAACTGTTTCAGCTGCATGCGATGCGATTCCCCCGCGCCAAAGCTCACTCGGCTGGCCATATGCTGGGCGCAAGGAAGTTGGGAACCAACCCCACACCGTCCACAACAAGCACAACGACTCCGGCCGTCCGCAGGAGGCAGGCAGATAGAACCACACCACACCACACCAAGCTGCTGCTTAATACTGCGCGCGCTGGTGGCCTGGGTGCATGCAGCCGGCCGGCCTCTCTTTTGTGAAAGTGACAAGCAAAAGAGGGCGGCAGTGCAGATCTTATCTCGGCAATCTCTCTGTGTGCAGCTAGCTAAGCTTACACTGGCCGTGGCCGGGGGGAGGAGGGAGGAGGGAGGAAAAGAAGATCTCGGTTCGGAGCAACTAAAGAAAAAAAAAAGATTAGGACCTCTCTACCAAAAGGTGAGATAATTATGATTCTACTAGTCTGCTACTCCTTCGATCTTACCTACACCTTGACAAGGACAAGAGCTACTTCTCCTAGTACCATATATATTGAACTGATGAGGAGAAGATCAGCATGTCTCTTCTCCAATTTTCTGATAGATATGGGCCTGTTCGCTTGCAGGAATATTGGAGGAATTTGGATGGTTTAGAAGAATGCTGGAGGAATCTGTGAGAGAAAAATATTGTTCCGGATGAAAAAAAGAAGCGAATCAAGCCACGCAAACGAGGCCTATATCCCTTCTTTTAATTTTATTTTTGTGTGGGTGAAGTGTTGAGAGAGAGCCAGAGAGGCGGCCGGCTATAGCCTGCTATAGATAGATTGATAGGATGATGCAGGGTAGCAGGGAGAGAGGGGACGAGCGAAGAGAGGGTGGCGCGGACAGGCAGGCAGGCAGGCTCAGAAATTTGGTGAGTGAGATCACGTTTCTCGCTCTCTGCCTCAGTTCCAGATTTCAATTGATTATTTGGAGAAGCCACAATAAATTCTTCCCCTCGCTCTTACTGCACAAGACTCTGCTGCTCCAACTGGACAGCCCCACAACAGTGCAGCCACCACCCGGAATCCTCAAATTTACCGAATATTTTTATGTTTGCCGAGGATATTCTCTCGGGTACTCGGCGAACAAGATCTTTGTCGAGTGCTGCTCTAAAAACACTCGACAAAAAAAAAACACTCGGCAAAGAGATGGTTTGCCGAGTGTAAAAAAAAACACTCGCAAATAGGAGGGTTGCCGAGTGTAAAAAAACACTCGGCAAATAAATAAAATCTTTTTTTAGAAAAAGAAGGAGAAGAAAAAAAACTTTGCCGTGTGCTTAGATCTAAAATACTCAGCAAAGAAATAAAACATTTTTTCTGGAAAAGAAGGAGAAGAAAAAAAATAAAAAAAACTTTGCCGAGTGCCCCGATCTGGGACACTCGGCAAACAAAAAAAAATCGTACTTAACCCATCCCTCCCGTCTCCCTGTCACGCCCTCACTTCTCTCCCCGTCTCCTCGTCTCTCCGTCACCTCTCTCACTCTTTCATCTCCCTCACTTCTCTCGGTGGAGGGCACGGCGGTGCGGGCACAACAGGGCTGCTTCACAGCCATGGTGGAGGGGTGGCCCGACGTTGCGGGCGCGGCACAATGGCGTGGCTTTGTGGGCGGGGCGTGGCGCGGCCTCTCTCCCTCGCCGGTGCTCAGATCCACGGTGGCAGCGGGCGGAGGCGGTGGCCGGCGAGCACGGGTCCTCGCGGCAGCTGTCTCCTGCGACGCGGATCCAGGGCGGGCCGGTCCCCACCAGCGTCGGCGGTGCGGATCCATGGCGGGGTGACCCCCACCCGCGGAGGCGGCGGCCAGCGCCGGTGCGAGCGGGGTGGCCGGATCCAGCTCCCTCCCTCGTTCGCTCAGCACAGCGGCGTGGATCCAGGGCAGAGAAGGTGGCCGTGGATCCAGTGCAGGGAAGGCGGCCACGCCGTCGCTCAGCACGGCGGTGCGGGCCCAGACTCCCTCCCTCGCTTGGTGACGGCGCGGATCTGGCTCAGTGGCTTCGACAATGGCAGACACGGCGGGATCCAGCACGGGAGCGACAGATCCAGCATGGGAGGACGACGGGACCGTGGGGAGGTGGCGCAGCTGCGTCGGGCGTCGTGGGGAGGATGGCGCGGCTGCGGGGAGGCGGCATGGGTGGTGGTGGAGGTGGTGGCATGGATGGAGGCCTCCTGGTAAGTCATCCCACCTACCCGGCTGTCTGTCATAGTTCAGGATACTGCCTGTCGCGAGAATCGGCGCGTCGTCGCAGTATCAGGATTTGGAGTCAGTTTGAATCTAAATCATTGTTTTGACTCAATGCTGTTATATATGCCAATGATTCAGTAGTGATTAGCAGCTCTTTCTAGATGCGGATGTGCCATAATTTTGTGCCAAAGGTGACCCAGTTTTAGTTCATTTACTTCTAGACAATTGTTAGCTGTTGCAGCTCAGTGTGATGAATGATCATGGAAACCGTGCCAACCTTTAGCTAATAGTTGATATTCAGATTACTTCTCAGTGACGTTCTGTGATTCTGTGCCTGGTCATTATTCTTGCTTGTAACCTTGCCAACAGTGATTCAACATGGATTCTGGTGCCATCATTCTGATTACCGATCAGCATGATTCAACATTAAGTTTGCCTGCCTATATATTTTTGAATTAACAAGATGGGGAGTTGACCTTTATAGGATTGTACATTATAAAGTAAGTAGAGTTTTTGGTACTGGTGAAGTACATGGGGGTATTTGTCTTCGCTATTGCTTTCAGCTGACCAATGAAAGTTCTTTTTTCTATGGTTGATGGCTGAATGCTGGTTTAAGCCAAACAGTATCTTGAATATCTTGCATATATCAACCTGATCAATCATTTTGATATGTGATATTTGCGGAGCTGAGATGATATGGAACCCTAGTCTCGTGCCGCGCTGCTCTCCGCTTCCCTAACTATGCCTTGTGACTTTTTTTGTTTTGTACTACTCTTGAGTGGCTGTGATGAATCAAGTTTCCATTAGAGAACTTCTGCACTTTAGCATCTTATGGGTTGGTACTTGGGATAATTTGTTTTGTTTGCTGCTTAACTAGGATGGCTTATACCAGTACAAGCAACCAATTCTATGGCTAGTTCAATTCCCATTAGAAAGAGAATTAAATTAAGCTCTAGGTGAAATTAAGTTGCAGTTGTCATACTGATAATTGGTAAATCTGAACCATTTCTCGAGTTCTTTTGCTCTTGTTCTTTTGCTCTAGGTGATGAAGGAGAAGCTAGGGGATCGAAAATGTTATCTCTTAATGGTTCATAATTTTGAGCAAAGACAGATTTTTTTCCTTAGGAGTCAAAATGAAGTAGTTGTTCATGTTTAGGTCACTGAACTGCTAGCTATCCATTTAATGTAAGATGTTATAATTTTGAACTGTTGAGCTCTTGATGTTCTGTGCAAAGTAAGATGTTATATTTGGTCTCTAGGAACACAAACTTTTAAGATTTAATGTAGTTAGATATGATACTTACTATAAGAGAGTATATTTGTTGTCAAATGGACCTCTGTTGTGTTTTCCTAGTTGCTGCTAAACCTGTTATCAACTTTTGTTATACAATCAATCCATATTTCTTCTTTTTTCTGTATAAGTTGACACATTGACTGTTTGTCCTTCACCTTTTCCTTTTGCTCCCGATAGAATCTATGCAAGCAAGTACATCCCTATAATTGCTAGTGTGAGACTGTCTCCAATAGCGATGCCCAAACGCAAAATCGGTGGCGCACAGTACCTTTGCATGTCAAAATCGCGCTCCAACCGAACACCCATACCAGCAACCCATTTTGCGTCCGACGCCGGCAAGAACGCAAAAAAGCGTCGTTCAGGAGAGACGACGCAAAAGGGGAGGGGGCGCTCGCCACCCCGTCCACGCCATGCGTCCGGGCGGCCTGCCGACCTAGCAGCAGCCCGGCACGCCGAGCCGCGCGCGCCGCCGCCCGGATCTCACCCTCCCCATGCCCCAGCGCGAGGTCGCCACCTCCCTCGCCGTCCCGCTCCCTCTCCCACCAGTCCCCGCCTCCGCTGGGGGGCCCACCCTGCCGGGAGTCCCCGCTTCAGGCGCCGCGCAGCAGCAGCAGCCGCCCCCGCTCGCGGAGCTGGAGCGCGTGCGCCGCGTCGGCAGCGGCGCCGACGGGACGGTGTGGATGGTGCGTCACCGCGGGACGGGGCGGCCCTACGTACGCACTCAAGGTGCTCTACGGCAAGAGGGGGAGGGGGCACTCGCCCAGGGCCGCCGCCAGGGGGCGCGCTCGCCGTAGGGCCGCCGGCCGAGGAAGGGGTCGCGGATGGTCGCGGATGGCGGCGCTCGGTGGCGCGGCTCTGGCGATGCTCGGCCCTAGCGGCGTCCGGCTCCGGCAAGATGAGGCGACGGGAGCTTTCCTCGTTTGCGTCGGCTGTTGGAAGAAGTCATTTTTTGGGTCCGTGCCCCTTCACTGTGCGGTAGCCAAAGCATGGTATGCCTGTCGTTTTTTGGTCCGATCCGTTGAAGACAGTCTGAGCGAACACCAACCACCAACCTGGCCTTCTTATTTTATGGATATCAATGTGCTGGCCTTCTTAGCTCCTACTGGGATCGAAAATGCTATTAAACTGAAATATGCTGAGAAAAAATATTTTTTTCTTTGAAAAATAGGTTTGCCGAGTGTAATTACCAAAAACACTCGGCAAACAATAATGGTATAATGAGAAAAAATATTATTTTTTCTTTGGAAAATAGGTTTGCCGAGTGTAATTCCCCAAAACACTCGGCAAACCACTTTTTTTTGCCGAGTGTCAAATTTGACACTCGGCAAACCATTTGCCGAGTGCGCGATAAAAAACAATCGGTAAATAGCCGTTTGCCAACACTGTAGATGCGTGTGCTTTTTGCCGAGTGTAATTCGGCAAAGTCTTTGCCGAGTATTTTTTTATCTTTACCGAGTGTCCGTGACACACGACAAGTCACTGTTTCTGATAGTGCACGATACGCCAGCTGATGGTGATTCTGTGCTGCATGTCCAGTACGTGCTATTCTCTTGTGCATACACTACGTTCTAGTTGCAAAGTTGTGCACAAGCTCACGACGTGATGAAGAATTCTATTAGCACCATCAATCAATTATCACAATATATCGAGACGTTGACGTGAAAGGACTAGATTATTTCCTGGTGTGTTTTGGTTTCAGTCATTCCTTAAATTTGGTGAAATAAATCAATTCCTTGTACTAATACTAATCATTAATTTACAAGGAATAGGTGATGCATCAACCTATTTCATTCTAGGAAACAAAAAAAAGGGGAATGAGTAGATATGATGGACTCACAAACATTTTTTTTCGGTTTCATGTTTTAACCTTGCCAAATGTACGTCTATGACCTCTCACTTCACATTGAAAAAGGTTAAACGAGGAATGTATGTATATACGATGTTCGCATCTATGTGGAATCTGTAACTTTAAGTGCGAATGCGATGAGTGGGGCTTCTTGGAAGACAGGGTACGATGTCATGTCATGCGTGTCTGCCCCTCCACATTATTCCTGTCAAATTGTTTGAGAAAACGTATATATTTTTTCTACTATTTACTGTGATAAAATAGATTGCTTCCCACTAGCTACTTAGCTTGCTTTGTATAATACTCGGTTTAATAGCTAGATTCAAATTACAAAATATTTTACCTTTTCAATATACATTGTTTTTACTATATACCGAACATAGTGTATATTTAGGTGCATAGCAAATGTTATGAATCTAGAAAAACCAAAAGGGTCTTATATTTGGAATAGAGCAAGTATCATATAGTAGTAATAAGTACGTCGTAAATTTTAAGCTTACATTATCACGAAACAGATCTAGTAAGAAGCGTAGTTGCTATTTTCAAGTAAATATAAACAATATAATCACACTTTGCGCTACTATACATTAATTTGATTGTAAGGTGGGGAAAGTATAATACTCCCTTTTTTTAGATAAAGAAGTATAATACTCCCTAGCTGAAGTTGAAAGGCTTTATTTTCTACTGACCTAATGACTGCATACGTTGAGTCGATGAAATCGTGCATGGTTTAACCAAACACTTGATTAAATATTTAAGTGATATTTAGGCTCAATGGTCAAAACTGCACCGAAAGACTTTGGAATTTGCTATGCATGACACTCCGAAATGATCATGGATTAGTAGATCATGATGCTTTTTGATCACTTTTTATTGTTATGTTAGAAGATTATGGAAAAAAATCTAGTTCAAGCAGAAGACAAACAACGTAAATGGAATTGATGAAATGACTTTCATATTATGGGATATCATGGCATCATGTGAAAGCAAGCATATTTGACAAATGACAAATGATGAGGCATGAGAGGAATGGATATGGTTTGGTTTCATATAGATGGCTTGCTTTGCATGAACAAGAAGGGATTAATTGTAGATTGGCTTTGATCAAGTATTGAAGAATGAGTCAAAAATGCATAAGTGAGGAAATGTCTAGCAAAGTTCAAATAACAAAGGAGACAATGTGTAATGGATATGAGATGGTTTCTATATTAGTTTGCTTTTATAGATAAAGATTTGGAAATCACTATGCATTGATTTGATCAAGTTGGAAGTATGAAGATAGATATTGAAGTGTGTCTGGAGTGTCAAGCCAAAATGAAGAGGATATAAGAAATCGTGAAATGGCTTGACCATATTGATGTTGATCAAGATATATGATCAAAAGAAGATGAGCCAAGTCAAGTATAAGATGGACATTATTTGAATATGGTTGGATATGGACAATATTGCTATTGAACTTCAAATGAAAGCTTAATGTTGGTTCAAGATATAATGTGACTTGTGGATGACTTGAGAGGGTGAATATAGCAACAAAAAGGTTTGAAGGGACCAAACAAAGGTGAAGGGCAAGTAAGGGCTTCGCGTATGCTAATGTTTTCCTTGGGCTACGCCCGTGCAACCACCCCGCCTCCACACCTGTGGGAACCTCCATGGCCGCACGGGGGTCGCGCGCGTATCGTGGCGATGACGTCGGGCGGCCTCCACCTAGGCCTGCTCGTCAGGGAGCCATATGGATGCACGCTGGGGTCCACCGTCTGGGAGGGGGGCTCTGCCTAGGCCTGCGTGTCAAGGGCCCATGTGTTGGGGTGAAAGGTCCTTGTGTGGTTTTGGTAATTGAGTGACAACCTAGGTGGACTAATTATATTTATGTGAGATACACAGGTGATTAGTCCACAGGTACATGTGTGTGAGCAACATATGCCATGAAGGTGGAAATGGCTTGGAGATGTTGCAAAGCTCACACATGTGATGATGAAGGAGCTCATTGCAAATGAGACACGACATTGAGTCATGTGATCAAGGTGGAGAAGATCAAGACATGACTTGGCTTGACAGACCGGTTGCAAGCGTGAAGGGCAAGTCGGAGGCTTTGGAGCGATGGACCGCGTGACGGTGAAGCTTGAGCAAGACTTGGTGCCGATGGACGAAGGCAACGGTGAAAAGCAAGTGAAGTCAAGATCGATGAACCAATATGATCATGTGATGATATGAAGTGGATCATATCATTGTTGATCGTGTTGGTGCATGTGTTGCATCGACATTGGAGAAGATGGAATGGAATGCGCAAGGCAAAGGTATAACCTAGGGCATTTCATTTCACCGGTCATAGGGGTGTAGAGAAGTTTATGACCGGGTTTAGGATAGATGGCCGTACTATGAAGAGGGGTAAACTTGTTTGCATATCGGTCATCTAGTGCCACTCGAGTGATCTAACTTTGCATCGTCGCTATGATCGAGTGACGTGGCAAGTTGAGTGGCTAATCCTTTGAAAAATGTTTGTGAAGAGCTAACACACATACACATGGTGGTGTACACTTGGTGGTGTTGGCACATTTGCAAAGGAGAAGAAGTTGGTGAAGAAAAGGAGTTAGTCGCGCTGGTCACAGAGTGACTGGACGAGTCCGGTGTGGCTATCGGACGTGTCCGGTATTCTATCTAGACTTCGGGTTGTCAGACGGAAGTGACCGAACGCATCCAGTGTGAATCAGCAAAGTCGATGTTCAGTGAAATAGTTGATCGAACGCTGGGAGCGTCCGGTCCAGAGTGACCGGACACGTCTGATCAGGCCTGGGTGCTTACTGGACTCGACCGGACGCTGAGGCTCAGCGTCCGGTCATTTTCTAACGACATGTCCGGTCAGCCCTGGGAGCTTACTAGACTCGACCGGACGCTGCGGCTTAGCATCCGGTCATTTTCGAACAGCGTGTCCGATCAGACATGTCAGAGAACCATTGGAGGCAACAACTGGTTTAAATGGGACACGTGGTGGTCAGGCAGTGACCGGATGCATTCGGTATGGTGACTGGACATGTCTGATATACACGATCGGTGCGTCCGGTGCAAACGACATGCATGTCCGGTCATCCCGAAATTTGTCCAGTGAAGGGGTAACGGCTAGTTTAGCCCATGAGGCTATAAATAGAAGGTGGTCTCGGCCATGGCAACAGTTGAGCACCTCGGGGGACTTTGTGTCCATGCTTTTTAGTGCTTGGGAGCGCTCCATCTCATATATATACTTGATAGTGATCATCCGATTGTCTGAGAGAGCGATTCTAGTGCGATTGCATCGTGAGGTTGCATCGAGTGGCACTAGATGATTGAGTTGCAAGCCGGTGGTGCTGGTTACTCTTGGAGGTTGCCACCTCCTAGATGACTTGGTGGTGGTCTCCATCGAAGCCTGCAAGAAGCTTGTGCGGTGCTCCAGAGAAGAGCTTTGTGAGGGGCATTGTGCTCACCCCGTGGGAGCCGCGAAGAGCAACTCTAGTAAAGCGAGACGCGAAGGGCGACAAGTAGTCCAGCCGGGTCAAGTGCTAGAGCTTGTGGTAAGCACTCCTGTTGACACCATTTTTTGCACGTGTCAAAATGATCAGAGTGGGCTAATCGGCAGAGGAAAGTTACTGTGTACGCTGACAGCCGATGAAAATCAGCTTGTAAAGATGGTTGCCGATGAATGGTGGTGATCGATGGAAAGGTTGATTTAGACTCGGGCGTTGCCGATAAGGTTGGAGATGTTATTGTCGATGCTGATGAAGGAAGGCTTGAAGACTACTGCCGATGAAACAGGAAGTATGCCGATGAAGGAAGGCTTGAAGACTACTGCCGATGAAACAGGAAGTATGCCGATGGAAAGGAGGACGGTGAGATTTCCATCGTAATTAAGGCGGACAGGGAAATAGATAGGAGTTGATTTCCTTTTCTATATTTGTTAGAGTATGATTCATGTAAGAGTCACGTGTTTCCTTAGATATGGGCTTGGTGTCCTAGTTGTGTTTGGTTATGTCTCTTTAGATCAGAGTATAAATATAGAGTGAGGGGCAATGTAATAAAAGATATATCAATCAATATCAAAACCAATTTTTACTCCTATTTGCATCTACTTACTTTTCGGCGACTTCGTCAATTTGCATATTTTTCCTTTTTACGAGTTCTCATTGATTCGGCGAGTTGCATAGCTTCAGTGCGACCTTCGGCGATTCTCGAGTTCCGTGTGAGTACCTCTTGGCCGTGACTTCCGGGCGTATCGCTGTGGTCAGGACCAAAGTGCTCGTATCTTCATCCTTGTCGATTAACAGGTCAAATCGACTGGCACGCTTTAGATATCGATTCGGGTATTAGCCCTTTGTGTTTGCAGATCCACTTTTGCATCAACACATCTTTTGGCACGCTCGGTGGGACCAATCAATATGTTCAATTCCGAGATCAATTCAGAGAACATTATCGCGGTATCAGAAGAAGATCTTAAGGAAGAGCAGAGGCAGGCTATGGAAAAGGCTGTAGAAGAATACAGGCAGCTTTGTCTGAAATCGTTTAGCCTGAACAAGAGTGGACAAGTCATCCAGAAGCAAGATTTGCCGTTGCCTCGGCAGGTTACCTTTGACTCCAATCCTGGTAAACTTCAAGAGATGGTTAATTCTGTAGTAAATCATGCTTTGATTAATCATTCCAATGTGTTGTCCAATACTGTTCATAATGCTGTGGTTCGAACTCTCAAAGAAGGACAAGCGGCACCGCATTACGTTGGGCCTGCCTATCACCAACCAGAGCTGGCATCTGTCAATACTCCATCGGCTCCCTCGGCCATTGTGGGTACAGAAGTTACTTCACCTCCAGTATCGGCAGGTTTACCTAATATTCAATCTATACCGATACGATTAGATCCGGTACTACCAGGAGGACGAGTTCAGCTTAATACAGATCTATCGGCATCAGCTATGTCAGGCCCTGTGTCTCAGAATAGCTAGATTCCTGCTAATTGGTGGGGATATGGTATGGCTCCGGAGTCATCTGCTTTCAATCTTGGGTTGCCTCAAGTGTTTGATGCAGTAGGAAAAGCTCCTATACCATTGGCTGTTTCGCCGATGGCTCAAGTGCCTCAATATGCCATAGCAACTACTATGCAACCAACTCCAGGAGGTTTCCAGATGCCTTTGGTTCAAACACCCAATTCAAGTCCATCGGCAAGCTTACTGCCGATGCAGCAGAAAGCCCCTGCTATGAGTCAAACTGGGGTTCAGTTCATGCCTCAAGCTGGTTATAATTATCCAACAATGTCAGCAAATTACCAGCCATCGGTAAGTTTTGTACCGATGAGTTCTAATAATGGTTGGTCAGGACAGTTACCTGTTCAACATACAGTTCAGCAAAATCAGTAGGTGGCAGGGATTCAACAAGGTCATATGCAAGCTGGTTTCCAGAATCAAGCATCAGCAGCTCAGCCGATGAATCCTTTCCAACAGGTTAATGGACCACAAGTAACGGCAAATATGCCGATTGCTGGAGATCGTGGGCCACAAAGATATGTGGAGGGATATCAGCAGGTACCTCCTGTAGAAATTCAGCCAGTTCGTCATCAGGAGGCTGATGCTTTTTGGGCCGATAGGATAGCAGAAATTATGAAGGATCAGTTTGGGATAAAGCCCAAGGTCAATACTTATTCTTATCGGACCCCATACCCTCCTGCATATGATTTAATTCCTCTCCCAAATCGGTACAAGGTACCAGATTTCACTAAATTCTCTGGGCAAGATGATACATCAACAATGGAACACGTCAATCGCTTCATTATTCAATGTGGAGAGGTAGCTAGCAGAGATGAATTAAGAGTTCGATTATTTTCATCATCTTTGTCTGGATCGACATTTACATGGTTCATTTCATTACCACCAAATTCTATTATTACTTGGATCGATCTAGAAAAACAATTTCATAAGTATTTCTTTGCTGGAATCCATGAAAAAAGCTTACCGATTTAGTAAAATTGAGACAGCGTAATGATGAATCGGTAGAAAGCTTTGTGCAAAGGCTACGAGATGTAAAAAATAAGTGCTACAGCCTGGTGCTGGATGATCGGCAGCTTGCCGATTTGGCTTTCCAAGGGTTATTGCCACATCTCAGAGACAGATATGCTTCTTAGGAGTTTGAAAGCCTCAGTCATCTCATGCAAAGGATCTCTGATCAAGATACTAGGGTTTTTGAACCTAAAAAGAATTGGAGTAAAAAAGTATCATTTGTTGAAGAAGTAGGAGATTCTGATTCTGATGAAGAACTAGTTATCGGCTTAGCTGAGTGGGTTAAGAATAAAAAGCAAATATCTTGTCCCTTTGGTCAAAAAGAGCCAGAAAAGTTTACCTTTGATATCACCAAGGCTGACAAAATATTTGATCTTCTGCTTCAAGAGGGCCAAATTAAGCTGTCACCTAATCATGTGATCCCATCGACAGAAGAGTTGAAGAAGATCTTGTACTGCAAATGACACAATGCAACTTCACACAGTACAAATGAGTGCAAGGTGTTCAGACAACAGTTACAATCGGCTATTGAATCTGGGAGAATTAAGTTTGGTACTTCCAAAGCCCAGAAGCCGATGAAAATTGATCAACACCCTTTTCCAGCAAATATGTTGGAGGCCAAAGGGAAGACTAAGGTATTGACGTCAGAGGCTGCTGAGAAAAACGCATCAGTGGATCCCCAACATCGGATAACTACTGATGATACAAAAAGTAAGGGTTTGCTGGGAGAAAGCAGTAGTTCCAAAAATTCTCCTCGACCTGGCATTGTGATTACTCATCGAAGGCAGCAGGAGAGTTGGCGTCAGCGAAATGACCGATATCGACAACAGCAAGAAGAGAGACGTCGAGAAGAATGGCATCGGCATAAAGATCATTGGAGGTGCCCGTTTTTCATCCATTGCTGGAAAGAAGGTATTAAATTGCCAACTGTTGAAAATTGCCCTGAGTGCAATGGTTATTATGGGGTCAATCGGTCAGAAAGGAGGTTTCAACCTGGCGATCAGGGTTTATTTATTAATGAGCCGATCAGGGGCAGAGCATCAGTGCATGATCGGCTGGGGGGCAGACTTAGTGTACATGAGAGGCTTGGTAAACGCGCTGGATATTTTCCAAGGAATCAAGAGGAGCTTGAGGAGATGGCAAACGCAAGAGTTCCCGATGAAGAAATATTTTACAGGGACCCTAATATACGCCGTGTAGAATCAACTAGGACCTGTTATCAGCCGGTTTGGAAAACTAAGTTTCCTTGATGGTGCCCGGAGGGTCTAACAAAGACACAGAAAAGGAGGATGCAACGTGAGCATCAGGAGGATTTATACCGAGAGAAAAATTCCTCCAATGAAAGGTCTGGTGATCAGCAGTGGCAGGTAAAACACAAAAATAAGGGTCCATCGGCAGATGTTAATATGGTATTCATGTTGCCGATGGAATTTTTGGCACTATCTGATAATGAGGAAGAAGTTGTTCTCTCTGATCAAGTAGCTCAGTTGACACTAGATCCAATGATGGCTGTTTTTGAGAAACCTACCGATGACGAGAGACAGCATCTTAAGGCTTTGTTTGTGAAAGGCAGAGTTGATGGGTAGCCTGTATCTAAGATACTTATCGATGGAGGGGCTGCGATTAATATTATGTCTTATGTGATGTATCGGAAACTTGGTAAGGGAGATCAAGACTTGACCAAAACCGATATGATGCTGAAGGATTTTGAAGGCAATGTGTCACTGGCTAAAGGGGCAGTATGCGTTGAATTGACTATCGGCAGCAAAACCTTGCCGACGACGTTCTTTGTTATTAATGGCAAGGGTGCATATAATCTGCTTCTAGGGAGGGATTAGATTCATGCTAATTGTTGTGTTCCTTCTACAATGCATCAATGCCTAGTACAGTGGATTGGGGATAAGATTGAGTTTGTCCCTGGTGATTCTTCTTATATCATCGCATCGGCAGAATCAGATACTTATGAGCGAACTAAATGCATATCAGGAGAAGTTTGGGAAAAAGAGTTCCTTAGAGTTGTTGATTATGAAATTCCACCGATCCAAGCAGTCGGTTCTGAAGAAGAGTTTTAATGGATAGGTTTGCCGATGATGGAAAGTTAGGTCAAGGGTTTACATCGGCAGATGATTTGGTAGAAGTAGATATTGGTAATGGCGATAGGCCAAGACCTACTTTTATTAGTGCTAAGTTAGATTCCAAGTGTAAGCAGTAAATAATTGATTTGTTAAAAGAGTATAAAGATTGTTTTGCTTGGGATTATACTGAGATGCCTGGATTAGACCGATCGGTAGTTGAACATCGGTTACCTATCAAATCTGGATTTCGGCCACATCAGCAGCCAGCGCGCCGATGCAACCCTAATATACTTCCCGACATTAAGGCTGAAATAACTAAATTAATTGAGGCAAAGTTTATTCGGCAGTGTCGATATGCAGAGTGGATCTCTAATGTGGTTCCTATTTATAAGAAAAATGGAAAACTTCGTGTTTGTATTGATTTCAGGAATCTTAACAAAGCCACACCGATGGATGGCTATCCAATGCCGATTGCTGATTTGTTGATTGATGCTGCAGCCGGACATCAAATTATCAGCTTCATGGATGGTAATGCAGGTTACAATCAAATATTCATGGCTGAAGATATTCCCAAGACTGCTTCTAGATGTCCAGGTCATGTAGGGCTGTTTGAGTGGATAGTCATGACGTTTGGTTTGAAAAATGCCGGTGCTACTTATCAAAGAGCTATGAACTTTATTTTTCATGAATACATCGGCACATTAGTGGAGATCTACATTGATGATGTAGTGATTAAGTCTGGAGATATCACAAAACATTTAGCCGATCTACGAAAGATACTGGAGTGCACAAGGAAGCATGGATTGAAGATGAATCCTAATAAATGTGCGTTTGGTGTATCGGCAGGTCAGTTCTTGGGTTTTATGGTGCATCAGCGGGGCATCAAAATCAGTAGGAAGTCTATTGATGCAATTAACAAGGTGGTTGCTCCTGCCAATAAAACTGAATTGCAATCTTTGATTTGTAAGATTAATTTCATCAGAAGATTCATATCTAATCTGTCGGGTAAGATCAAGGCTTTCAGTCCATTACTTAAATTGAAAGCCGATCAGAAATTTGTATGGGGAGCTGAGCAGCAGTTAGCCCTAGATGAAATTAAGAAATATTTAACAAATCCTCCAGTGCTAGTTCCACCTCAACATGGAAAACCTTTCAGGTTGTATTTGTCAACTGATGATACCGTTATCGGTTCAGCTCTTATTCAAGAATTTAAAGGGAAAGAACGTGTTATTTATTATTTGAGCAGAAGATTAGTGGATGCTGAGACAAGGTATTCGGCCATCAAAAAATTATGTCTGTGTTTATACTTTTCTTGTGTCAAATTAAGACATTATTTGTTATCTGCCGAATGTACGGTCATATGCAAAGACAACGTAGTCAAGTATATGCTGTCGATGCCGATATTAAGTGGTAGAATCGGCAAGTGGATTTTAGCATTATCAGAATTTGAACTACGTTACGAATCAACTAAGGCAGTTAAGGGGCAAGTTATGGCTGATTTTGTTACTCAGCATTGTAATACAGTGGACTCTCTGGAGGTTGCTTCTTGGACACTTTTCTTCGATGGGTCCACATGTGGTGAAGGAGCAGGTATCGGCATTGTGTTGATTTCACCTCAAGGAAGGAAGTATGAGTTTTCATTACCGATTGTTGCTACATCGACAAACAATCAGGCTAAATACCAAGCCTTGATAAAAGGGTTAGAATTACTGAAGGAGATACGTGCCGATGCTGTTGAAATCTTTGGTGATTCTATGCTAGTTATAAATCAATTGGCTGGGATTTATGAATGCTGAAGTGAAGTTTTGATTTCGTATTATGAAAGGTGTTTGCAATTGTTGAAAGGATTTAGAGATTTTCGTCTTGAACATATTTCTTGACTGCATAATGAGGAGGCTAATTGACTAGCTCAGCATGCTTCAGGGTATCAGCCTATTCAGGAAGTGCTAACATCGGTAGTTGATACCGATGACTGGAGGAAGGAGATTGTCGATTATTTAAAGGATCCATATAAAAAGGTTGAAAGACGTATAAGGTTCCAAGCTACCAAGTATGTGCTCCTCGATGATGAATTATATTATCGAACTATAGATGAAGTTTTACTTAGATGTGTTAGCAGTGATGAATCGAAAAGCTTGATGGATGAAATTCATGAAGGAGTGTGTGGGGCGCATCAATCGGCTTTCAAGATGAAGTGGATGATCAGAAGGAATGGATACTATTGGCCAACTATTCTTGAAGATTGTTTTAAATATTTTAAAGGATGTCAGGGGTGTCAAAAGTTTGGTAATATTCAAAGAGCGCCTGCATCGGCTATGAACCCTATAATTAAACCTTGGCCGTTCCGGGGATAGGCTATCGATCTCATTGGTCAGATTTATCCGCCATCGAGCAAAGGACATAAATTTATTCTGGTTGCTACCGATTATTTCATAAAATGGGTTGAGGCAATTCCTTTAAAAAAGGTGACATCGGCTAGTATGATCGATTTTGTGAAAGAGCATATTGTTTACCGATTTGGTATTCCTCAGACTATCACTACCGATCAGGGCACTATGTTTACATCAGGGGAATTTGATGAGTTTGCTGTAGGAATGGGAATTAAAGTTTTAAATTCTTCTCCATATTATGCTCAAGCTAATGGTCAGGCTGAGGCTTCTAACAAAGGGATCATCAAACTCATTAAGCGCAAAATTGAAGAAAATCCTAAGAGGTGGCATACAGTATTAAATGAAGCCTTGTGGTCATATCGGATGTCATATCATGGTGCAACCAAAGTGACGCCTTATCAGTTAGTATATGGACACGACGCAGTATTGCCTTGGGAAATTAAAACTGGCTCTAGGCGAATACGTTCTCAAAATTAGCTGACAGCCGATGATTATGATACTCTTATGAAGGATGAGTTGGAAGATGTGGCGGGTCATCGGTTAAGGGCTTTAGTTAGCATCGAAGAAAATAAGAAAAGAGTAGCCAGATGGTATGACAAGAAGGTGAAGGTAAAGGAGTTTACCGATGGAGATATGGTCTGGAAATTGATTTTACCGATTCGGACTAAAAGTTCAAAGTTTGGAAAGTGGTCTCCTAATTGGGAAGGTCCATATCGGATAAATCAGTCTATTTCTGGTAACGCATATATTCTAGAAACCCTCGAAGGGGTTGTGTTTTCCAGAGCATTAAATGGAAATATTTAAAGAAATATTACCCTAGTATCTGGATGGATGCATAAAAGTATAAGTGCCGATAACAGTCCTATCGGCTAGAATTATACAAGGATGTCAATGTCTCATAAAGTGCCGATGCAATAGACAAGATTTACAAGTTTAACAGGGATTGGATAGTCAATATCGCACGCAGGCGAATCTGGTCGGCTTCCTTCATTTCTTTGATGTCTTCATCGGCAGCACCCTCCACAGGCTTGAGTTTTTTTCTTCATGGCCAAGGCTTTACGAGCCTGGATGTCTCTTTCTTGCTGAAGGGCCTTGATGGCATTGGGTAGTTGGCTTTCTTCTTGTTGAGCATAAGTTAAAGCTGCCTCGACTTCTTTCAATTCAGCCAACAGAGCCATCTTCTTTGCCGATAAATCTAAGATTTTCTGCTTAAGTTCAGCACCCGAAGTCTACAAGTTGCCGATACCCTTGTGCTTCTCATCGGCAATTTGTTTCAGTTGAAGCATCTCTTCTTTGAGTTGAGCCTGAGCTGCTCTATCGGCAATGCGTTGAGCAGCCCGTTGATATTGCAGTTGGCGGCTTTCTAAATGGGCTGCTGGGAAGAGTACTTCTTCAACATCGGCAGGGACTTGGCCATGGATTGTTTTGAAAATTGCCTTTGCGGGGTCTGAATCATCTACCAGTTGGGCGGTATCCTGCTGAAACAAGTTCAAGAGAGCTTCCAACTTGGACTTAATTTCTGCCGATATTGTTCCCAGTGCAAGGGAAGAGCTTGTTTCCTCTCCATCATCGTCAGAAACGTCAATGGCAAAGGAAAATAGCCTGTTTGGGGAGTCTTGTTCCTGAGGAAAAGAAAAAGAGGTTAGTTAAGGATAAGTATGAATAGTATAAATCGACTAGGTCAATCGGCTTACCTGTTTCAAGGCAATTTCCTGTACTTGGCTGGAGGAAGCAGCCTGGAGTATGCCGTGTGGAGGATCGGCTGAGCTTGCCGATGGGATATTCTCTGTAGCCTCATCGGTAGTTGACTCCTGGGGTATGATGACCGATGGTGTGTCCTGTACAGGAGGATTAACTGCTTGCTCAGTTGCATCGGCTGATTCTGGCCGAATTGCAAACATCGAGGCAGATGTGGGGATCGGCATGGACTTCTGTCGTTTTGGCTGTGCCTCGGCATCTGTTAAGGCTTTGCGCTTTGCTTGAGCCTCAGCAATGGTTGGCTGGGGGGCATCGGCACTTGTTGGTAGTGGAGCCTGGACATCTGGTACGCTTGCCGATGTACCCATTTGTTGCTGTAAAACAAGTGTAAGGTATGATATTTAATAGATAAAATGTAAAATCAAAGGAATACCTCTGAAGGTTTGTCAGAAGTAGTGGTGCTTGATATCGGAGGAATTGCCGATGACGATCCAGCAGCGGCTCTTACACCCTGATGATTAATGTTAATGCAGTTTGTGATTGGTATGAGTAGAAATAAATAGGGTTGTTACCTTGAATGCCTTGATCAGGGTTGTAGCAGCAGCCAATGGAGTGGCCCTAGCTGTAGCCAATTTGGACTTGGAGGTGATGGTCTTGGCACGGGTCTTCTGGTGAGTCAAAGTAGCTAAGGTAGGGGCGTTGTAGCCGATCGGTGATATCGGGGAAACAGGCTGAAGATCGAAGGGTTTCCCACTTTTGCTCATAGATGGTGCTGGGTTGTTAACCTATCATGAGAAAGTCAGTTACCGATATATGAAAAGAAAAAGCAGAAGGGAGTTAAAAGAAACTTACTGTGTCATCAGGGATGGCGTATTCAGGGTCGATCATCTGCCGATATGTGTGAGCAGATGTTGCAAACAGTTGTTCCTTCCACTCTTGCCACCATTGCTTATATGATTCGGTGATGAAAGATACTGGTGTCCAGATGGATATATCGACATCTGTAGTATCGGCATTGGGGGAGAGTCGTACTACCTTGTTCCAATCTGTTCCGCAGGTGATGGTTTCTCTGGGTTTGATCACATCGGCAAAGCAAAGTTTGATTGGCAGTTGCCCAAAAGCCAATTGACGGGATACTGCCGATGGGTTGTAAAATTCATACGTGATGTTGGTGTTTTTCCCGCTACCGAATGTGTTTACTGGAATTGCCCTGGGAGTAATGATGGCCATCATGAGTTCATTATCCTGATTCAGAGTGTCATCGGCAAAGTTGAAAAGAAGGGGGAATCTGTTTTCTTCGTCAATATAAGGTACCCAGGCCCTATGATCACGAGAAAGACCATTGTAGAAGCTTTGGAAGAATCTGCCGATCTGGTCTTCATTGGCCTCTGTTCCAGGAAGGACAATGATGGCTTCACCAAAATGAGGGGTGAGCGTGTTGCCGATTCCTCGTCCCCAAGCACGTGGTCTTCAGCAATTTCTCGTGGGAATTGTTGGGCAAAGAAGTTCCATTGCAAATGTTTGTGCATATGGGCATTCAGCCACATGTTGATAAACCACCACGGGCCTCCTAAGTTGCCGATGGGTTCGCCAAGCAAAAGTTTCTGAGACACTTGATGAAGAAGATGATAAGTGGAGCTCAGAAGGTATCGGCCAAGAGGGAACCTTACACCATTAGCCAAAAGTTCAGCTGCGGGAAGGAAGGCGTTGGTTGGTCCTACTGATCGACCACAGAAGATAAATTTTTCTAACCACATATTTAAGAATGTGGCATGTTCCCTCTGGTTGACTATCCCGGTCTTCTGGCATTCTTGAATGTATCCCGTCCAACCGCCGATGTTACGGGTATTCACCCTATATTCAGATTTTCTACCATAGATGGAGCCTTCATCAGCAGTTGAAATATCCAAGTCAGTGAGCATGTAGACATCGGCAAGTGTGGGAGTAGCTGGGCCATGTCCAAACATAAAAGTGTTTGTTGTGTCTGACCAGAAGTAAGCAGCTGCAATCATCATTGACTCGTTCTTTTGCATATCGGCAATAGATAGCCTAATGCATTGGTCTAGCTTCCGTTCTGCCCAGTATACTTGCATCGACCTATTGACCCTTAAGTACCAATCTTTCCACCCTTTGGTGGTTTTGGGCCAAGATCGGAATGTATCTTTCCATAAATTCAGAGAGAAATTTTGGGCTCTAAAGAGGATTCTATTGACTTCTGCATTAATCAGATCAGTTGGATCTAGGTTACCCATTGGTCCTAGGCATTGGACATGTGGCTGATCGGTTGGAATAACTAATTTGTTGCGCAGTTCCTAAGTTTAGAGGATCCGAAGAACAAAAGAAAAGAAAAATCACCAACTGTATGAACTCGCAAAGACCAGAGGAATCGAGGTAAAAGGTAACGGAAGTGGAACAAACCGCAGGGACATCGAAGTTGATTGCCATTATCTTGAGGTAGATGGGGGCACGAGCCAGAGACTCGAGGTTGACGCTGGAGAAAAGTTCTTGTTGGTTGAGGTCGCGCAGTTGTTCGTCGGAGTCGCCGCCGGAAAGAGAGAATGTCAAAGATTGGAGTCTGAGAGTAGAAGACGGGCGTTCCGGAGAAATCTATTTATAAGCCGCTTGGAGTAGGGGTATTTTGGACTTATCTCTATACCGCGCGCATGTAGGTCGAGGTGGTTCAGATGGGTATGGTAACCGTTCGCACGATAATCAAGGGATTGTATAGATGATTTGATGGCAAGTAATCATGACTTGGAAGAGATATCGGTATAGGATATTTTAATTCTGAAAGTGGCGGCATTATTATGTTAGGATCTTGCCGATGGATTATTGTTTTGGTATCTTAACCATAATCAAGATAAGAGTGGTTGGCAATTGTGCGATATTTACTAAGGTGCGTGAATCAAGATTAGATTTGATTAGATTTGATAACAGATCAAGTTTTGGCTTGAAGGATGAATTACAGTAATTGGGCGAAGGCAAACGTTATCTGGAGTAAATTTCGGAGCATTAATGGTTTTATACTCCGAAATTGGGGGGCATGTGTTGACACCATTTTTTGCACGTGTCAAAATGATCAGAGTGGGCTAATCGGCAGAGGAAAGTTACTGTGTACGCTTACAGCCGATGAAAATCAGCTTGTAAAGATGGTTGCCGATGAATGGTGGTGATCGATGGAAAGGTTGATTTAGACTCGGGCGTTGCCGATAAGGTTGGAGATGTTATTGTCGATGCCGATGAAGGAAGGCTTGAAGACTACTGCCGATGAAACAGGAAGTATGCCGATGAAGGAAGGCTTGAAGACTACTGCCGATGAAACAGGAAGTATGCCGATGGAAAGGAGGACGGTGAGATTTCCATCGTAATTAAGGCGGACAGGGAAATAGATAGGAGTTGATTTCCTTTTCTATATTTGTTAGAGTATGATTCATGTAAGAGTCACGTGTTTCCTTAGATATGGGCTTGGTGTCCTAGTTGTGTTTGGTTATGTCTCTTTAGATCAGGGTATAAATATAGAGTGAGGGGCAATGTAATAAAAGATATATCAATCAATATCAAAACCAATTTTTACTCCTATTTGCATCTACTTACTTTTTGACGCCTTCGTCAATTTGCATATTTTTCCTTTTTACGAGTTCTCATTGATTCGGCGAGTTGCATAGCTTCAGTGCGACCTTCGGCGATTCTCGAGTTCCGTGTGAGTACCTCTTGGCCGTGACTTCCGGGCGTATCGCTGTGGTTAGGACCAAAGTGCTCGTATCTTCATCCTTGTCGATTAACAGGTCAAATCGACTGGCACGCTTTGGATATCGATTCAGGTATTAGCCCTTTGTGTTTGCAGATCCACTTTTGCATCAACAACTCCATGTTGGAGAGTGTGACTTGTGGGTCACCACTAGCAAGAGGACCGACGGCAACCTTGGAGCTTGTCTCAACGGGGACTAGTGTGTTGGCAAGCACGTGAACCTCGGGAAAAATCATGGTGTCATCCTTGTATTCCTGTTGGTTTTCATCCTCGTTATATAAGCTTGTAATTACTTTCATATACATTGTGCTTGTGTAGTTGCTCTTGTAACTAGTTAGCTTGTGTAGCTCACTAGTTACCTTCTTGCTTCTGTGGCATAGAAGTAGCTCCCTTGCGTGGCTAATTTGGTTTGTGTAACCTTGTTAGTCACATTGCTTAGTTTGTGTAGCTAAGTATTTGCGCTCTCTAATTTGGCATTGGTTGCCTTGTTATTGAGCATTGCTAGTGAACTTAGTTGGCTTTGTGCTTTTGCTTACTAGCATGTGTAGGAGCTCCCTTATTGCTTGAAATACTAGTGGTATAGGTTTGTGTGACCTTGCTTCTAGAATTGGTTAGGTGAGTTCTAGCTAGCCCGGTATCTTAGTTGCTTAATTAGAATCTTTGCAAGGTGCTAGAGAACATAGATAGAGGGGTATAGCCTTGGCTAGACCGATTATTTTAATTCCGCAGTTGTTTTGGTTAGCCAACGTGATTAGAATTTAGAAACAACTATTCACCCCCCTCTAGTCACCATCTCGACCTTACATGGGGGAACCGCATCTAGGAGGCCAGACAATGGGGGTTGCGCGCTAGGCATCGCCACAAGGGGCCTCCTCCTATGCGCTAGAGGGGAGGGTGCCAGGACCACTCATTGGGGCCGGACACCGAGGGCCATGCGCTGGCCACCGGGGGGGCTCCAGGCACCGGTGGAAACCATGGGGAGGGATAGAGAGCGAGAGAGAAGTATTTCGATGGGAGAGGAGAGAGAGGGGGATGGAGACACGGGGATGATAGAGAGGTTGGAGGTGGGCTAAGGATCTGTGTGCTCTGTGGCCGCGGTTCACTAGGACTCGTTGCATGGTTTCCATTTATCATCGATTTGAAGAAAACACACACCGTGGAGAGAGACAAACACAGAGGTTGCTTCGGGCGGTTTTTTAACATTGGGTCAGCCATTCCTCTCAACCGGCTATAAAACTTATTTTTACCGCCAGTTCTTATCTCGAAAGGAAAACAAAAAATATCCTTGTTTTTCCCACTAGTTTAGGATAAGAATCGATTTTATTATGAACTGATGGTGATATATTTCACCAATGGTTTTAATGGAACTCGTGGTGAAAATCCGGTTGGTAAAAACTATTTCTATATAGTAATGTGTACACTATTTGCATTGGATGAATTGTACAAAAATATCCTATATATTTGGGATTGGTATGTTATATAAAAGATTGGGATCAATACGTTTATGGTCCCGTTCGAATGGTATGGTTCTGGAGGAATTTGGATGGTTTGGAGGAATTCTAGAAGAATTTATGAGAGGAAAACATTGTTCCGGATGAAAAAAAGAAGTGGATCAAGCCAGGTTTAAGGACACACGAATGGTTAGCCACCGTACAAAGGCAACAATCAAAAGATAATAATCATGCAAGAAATGCAAGATATATAGGAGCTTTGTTGGAAGCATGTTTTTTTGTCGTATCTGTGGATCCGATTCATTAGGTGCTGTAACCGCGTGCGTGCTCCACAGTAACCAGTACTGCAAGTGTGGGGGATTTATTGTCGTGCATATATGCTCCGAGATCCTAAATGATAAGTACTCCTACACGTGAATAACTATTTAATGTGAGAACGAGGATTTAATTGTTCCTCATTTTATTTATTTGTGTCGTAGTTACTAGTTCTATGCCGGACTGACATTAACTCAGCTAGGAGTTCACCCTCATTCACAATTCCACTTATAAGAAGTGTACAAACGCACAGCATGTATATGCATGCCATCCAGCATCACAACAAAACAACTCGATCTCAAATCCATCGGATTAGCATTCTGCTATATATTAAGGGCTACAAAAAAAAAGCTCACATCACAGATTCTGCTTTTCTAATACTCTCTTCCATCCTAAAATATACAAAATATCATAAGAATTCTATGACATATTATATGGTAAAATAAATGATGCATGTAACCCTCTATAATTGTCATATTTAGATTTTGGTAATAGACTTTAATGGTAGATATGCATAGGATTAAGTCCACTTTTGGCCCCTCAACTATCGTGTTCATCTGATTTTAACCCCCAACTACAAAACCGTCTAGTGTTGGTACCCTAACTGTCAAAACCGTTCACTTTTAGCACCTGAATGCGGAAGAGGCGGTTTTGTCCGGCGTGGAATGGGTTTGACCATGCCACGCTGACATTGACCGCCACGTAGGACACCGCCTCCTTGCACCGCAGCCAAGCTCGCCGTGGACTCCCTGCTCGCCTACCGCCCGCTCCTCCGCGCCTCCCTGCTCTAGGCCATGGGCTACACCTACTTCGGCTTCGCCGTGCTCTACGCCATTCCGGTGCTCTACTACGCCACCCTGCCACAGCTCTACCTCCTCCGTGGCTTCCCACTCTTCCCCTGCCCCGCCGCCGCCACGGTGGCGTTCCCGTCCTTGCTGCTACAGCACCTGGCGGAGGTGTGCGTGGCTCCGGGTATATACGAAGTCACTTGACAGCTTCTGCTGAAAATATGGTTGGGACTGGTAGTGGTGGGGAAGAAAGAGGCTGACATCCTGATTCCCAAAGCCACCGGAACCAGAACGAGGAACCAGAACGAGGAACCAAAACGAAACAACACCAGCAGGGGGGCGGCGATATAGCTAGGGTGTAGTTCACTTCCCCCTCCCTCTCTCCTCCCCTCCTACACCAGCTCCTCCCCGTCGCGTCGCCCCTCCAACCGTCCTATGTCTCCCTCCTGTCCCCGCTTCCGCTTCCTACCCGCTGAGCGGAAGCGTGCAAGCAATCGCTGCCTTTTCTTGGCATGCGCAGCTCCTAGTAGGCAGCCCCCGTGGGATCTCTCTTGCTGGCCTAGCCGCACGACATTGAGGCGGGGCGCCTAGAGCTCGGAGCCACCGCACTTGGTGTTGGTGCCTTGGAGTCGGTCGGGTGTCTCGTTCCTGATTTGATCTGCAGCTACGGCGACGGCCGCCGACATGGCTGCATCGAGAGGGCTCGAGCAGTGGTAGAAGGACGGGTTCTTCCAGGTGGCCGAGGAGGTGCAGGAGTCGGTGGACCTTACTGGTCAGCTCTTCGATTGTGTCAGCGCCGCCCTAGGAGCTGCTCGGCGCGCGCGCCTTGGACTTCGACCTCACCAGCAAGGCCGCCAGGGTTCCGCCACGCATCACCATAGGGACAGGGGCCGTAGGCCGTGGGTGCCTCCATCGAGGGTAGCCAGTGGAGGCAGGAGCACGACATCCCGCTCGCGTGTGCTGTTTAGCCATGGCGTGGCTGCCTGCTCGTCCGTTGGCCTTAGCGCGTGAGCCCAACGGTGGCTTAGCTAGCCCGACGCGGCAGCCCGCGTGCACGCTCACTCAGCGGCAGCGTGGCAGCTAGACGACGGCGAATGAGTGCAAGGTTAGGGAATGAGTGGGTGACGCATGGGCCCCACATGTCACTGAGATGCAGGCCAGCGTCCTACGTGGCGGTTAATGCCAGCGTGGCATGGTCAAAACCATTCCACGCCTGACAAAACCACCTCTTCCTCGTCTAGGTACTAAAAGTGAATGGTTTTAATAGTTAGGGTACCAACACTAGACGGTTTTGTAGTTGCACTACCGAAAACATCAAATTTGTCGAGTGTTTGTAGGTTTGCCGAGTGTTTTCCCTCGGGCACTCGGCGAACAAGTTCTTTGCCAAGTGCTGTGCTAAAAACACTCGGCAAAGAGGAGGTTTGCCGAGTGTCAAAAAAACACTCAGCAAAGAGAGGGTTTGCCGAGTGTTTTAGTTTTTACACTCGGCAAAGAAATAAAACCTTCTTTCTAGGAAAAAATGAGAAGAAAAAAATGAAAAAAAACTTTACCGAGTGTCCAGATCTAGGACACTCGGCAAATAAAAAACTAACTTAATTAACGCCGCGCCCGCGCCCTCTCTCCTCCTCCCTCGCCAGAACCACCTGCGCCCTCTCTCTCCTCCTTCGCACCCTCTCTCCTCCTACCTCGCCAGAACCGCCATGCCCTCTCTCTCCTCTTCCCTCGCTAGAACCACCCCCTCTCTCTCCTCCTCTGTCCCAGTGGATCTTCGGCGGCGCCGCACCCACGCCCTCTCTCCTCCTCCCTCTCTCTCCTCCTCCATGCCCTCTCTCTCCTCCTCCATGCCCTCTCTCTCCTCCTCCCTCCCGGTGGACCTCTGGCGCCACCGTGCCTGCGCCCTCTCTCCTCCTCCGCGCCCTCTCTCTCCTCCTCCCTCCTAGTGGATCTCTAGCGCTGCCGCGCCCGTGCCCTCTCTCCTCTCTCTCTCTCTCGAGATGGAGGCAGTAGCCGGCGAGCAGGGTAGAGGTCTACTCCAGTGGTGCGTCTCCCGGTGGCAGAGGTCTGCTCTAGCGGCACTTCGATGGTGGATCTAGCGCGCCCCAGCGAGAAGCAGCCCGGATCCAGTAAGCGCGAGCGAGGTGGTGGTGCTCCTCCACTAGTGTTGGGTTGGTGATGCGGCTCTCCTCCTCCACCTCAGCTCTACGTCATCTCCGGCGTGCCCTCTCTCCTCTCTCCCTTCGACAAGCTCCCTCCGGCCTGGTGAAAGTGCATCTAGCTCTTTAGTGGGTTTTGGATGATTCAATGACAACATGATTAAAGGTCTAACCCGTTTGCTAAGTGTGGACAGGTAATAGGTTATCTCACAGGTACTTTATGAAAGCCAAAATGATGTGTTGTTGTATAAACAATCTAGTTCAAGCACAAGACAACAATGCAAATGTAATTCATACAAAGGCTTATTTGTTGTGGGATTACCATATACTATGTGAAAGCAAGCTCATAAGAATTAATTAATGAGACATGAGGGTTGCATATGGAATGGTCTCATATCTGAAGCTTGCTAAATTGAAATGAAAAAGACAACAATACAAATGAATTGATGATTCAACACAAGATGTGACTTGATGGCTTGAGATGGTGAAGATAGCAAGGAAAGGCTTCGAGGTACTAAGCAAGGGTGAAGGGCAAGCGACGGCTTGGTGGTCGAAGAACCTAGCTAGGGTGAAGAAGGAAGTACTTGCATTTAGTTGAGGTACTAATCAAGCTATGATGGTCATGTTAATGTGGAGGATCAAATCACTATTGGAGTGTTTGATGGAAGTGACTTGATACATTTGGGATTATTCAAATTTGATGAATGAATCAAGTCACGTGCTCAAGATGACTATGCTCAAGTGAAAAGATCAATATCAACATATTGGCACCCTCACTTGATGAAGATTGGAATACACGGCTTCGGTTGAAAGAGATCAACTCAAAAGGTTTAAATTCGTTATACTTTTAAATTTGAGTTAATAGGAATGTCGTACTATTAAGAGGGATGCATCATGTTGGTAGATAATGTTTCATAAGTCCTCAAACCAACCCATGTGAGTTTTGAGTGTTTGAGAGACAAAACAGCTAACCTATGTTTTGCTGATCTGGTATTGATACCGGATGTGTCCGGTATGTGCCCAACCACGATAAAATTCTTATTGTTCTCGGGTTGGTTCGTCAAGAGTTTCGATGTGAGTCAGAAGTTCTGACGGCTGGGAGTTCTGGCAATGGTCGGTAGTTCCGACGTCTCATGCTTAACTGACTTAGATGGTTCACTATACTATTCATACCGGACGTGTCCGGTATGGACGACCAGAGGCCAACGACTAGTTTTCAAATGCCTTGAGGGTCGGAAGTTCCGGCATGCGTCGGGAGTTCTGACACCTCACAAACTTTAACTCAGTTACTTAGTCTTCAAATATGCTGAGGGTCGAGAGTTTCGATGTGAGTCGGAGTTCCGACGGTCGGGAGTTCCGGCATTCATCGGGAGTTCCGATGCCTTACAACACCACTGTAACTCAGTTACCATTAGAGCAGTGTAAGTCATACCATACCGGACGTATGGCAACGGCTAGTTTTTCCAAGGGGGCTATAAATACCCCCAAGCCTCCACCTTTGGAGGCTGCTGATTCTGCTGATATACATACACGTTTTTTAGCCTTGCCAACTCTCCCAAACCCTCTCTTAGTGAGTGTGTTATCCAACTTGCCAAATCAATTAGTGGGTTGAGAGAAATTTAAAAAGAGAGCAATCCAACCACTTGAGCACTTGTGCATATTGTCAATCTTATGATTTGCATTTGTTACTCTTAGACTCTTTGGTCCTAGATGGCTAGGCGTCACCGGAGAGCTCCCGAGAGATTGTGGTTTGCCTCGAAATGTTTTTAACGATCGATTCCGCCACCTTGGAATCAACTAGTGGAAGGAAGAAAAGGAGATGGAAAAGATTTCAGCTAGAGTGACCTTCATGGTACCCTCTAGGGCTGACCTTCGCTGGGTCGCCCACAGCCCCCTCAACGGAGAGTAGGACTCGAACGAGTCCAAACTTCGGTAAAACAAATATCGTGTCTCAATTGGCATTTCATTTGATATTTGTATTGCTCCAACTCTTGTGCAGGTTCTCTGTGTATATATCATCTCTAGTAGGTGCCTATAGTTTGGTTTGAAGATAGAAATCAAAAGGAGCAAGTTCAGGGCTGCTCTGCAGAAATCGTGTATACCGGACATGTTCGGTATTCATACCGGACACGTCCTGTATTGGAGCTCAGTGCTGAATATTATTTAATCTCTGTTCTAACTTTGTGTTGCAGGGTTGTAGCTTCTAGATATATTCTTTATACCTTGTTTACTATGTGGCTAACTTGTGAGGGGTGATATTACTCTTAATTTGGAGTTTTCATTTTGGAAACTCCCTTTGCTAATTGTTTCCATATTTAAAGGTGTTAATTTTTAGAAATACCTATTCACCCCCCCTCTAGGCAGCATCCTAGGTCCTTTCAATTGGTATCAGAGTCAGGTTCTTACCTAAAGCTTCACCGCCGTGAGAAAAGGATGCCGACGCCTGTCGAGTTGGAGCCGATGCTTCTCCAAAATGATGGTTCAAACTTTCTACCTTGGTCAATTCATGTACTCAATGCTTTTATCGATATTAGTATTCTTGTTGAGCATATTGTGGATGCAAGCATACCTCTTCCTATAGTTGATTGGAGCAACTACAAAAATTTGTCAAAAGAGGAAGAGATATGTGTGCAACTCAATGCTCAAGCTATTAATGTCATTTTGAGTACATTAAGTGTAGAGGTTCAAGATGAGGCAATCTTCAATGGACAACCACCTCCGGAGAGTGCTCATCTCATTTGGATTAGACTTTTTGATTTATCTAGAAAATCCAAATGTGATGATGCACTTGAGATCGAAACAATGGAAATCATGTCCATTGTGTCTTCATGCAATGAAGAAGCCTCACAAGACCTCAAGAGTGCTGAGCCAGAGCAAGAAGTGCAAGCAACACATGACATGTTGTCTGCCTGCACATACCGAACGTGTCCGGTATGCCTACCGAACATGTCTGGTAAGGCCATGGCAGAAGGACAACAGGCTGTCTGTGATGATGAGGCTCAAGTCTGGTGGCGACTAAGTGACGAGTCAACCTTAGTATCTCATGATGCTCATCACTTGTGTCTCATGGCCAAGAAAAGAAAGAAGAAGAGTAACAAGAAAAATTAAGAAAAGGAGAAAGCATAAGTAGATGATCAAGATGAGAGTGATGTTGAAGTTGAAGACAACTACAACCTTGATCATCTCGACCGCAAAGACAAGTTCATCATCATGAAGATAGTTGAAAAGAATGATAAGCTTGAAGAAGAGATTGAGAAGCAAGAGCAATCACTTCAAAAGCAAGAATTGTTTCTCATCTCCAAGATGGAAGAACTAAAGGCTCTAAGTAAAAGGTATGAAAAATTGTCAATTGAGCATGCTTTAGTTACTAACTCCTCTTTTAGTATTTCACAACTAGAGAAAGAAAACTTGGAGCTCAAGGCAAGGCTAGATGAACTATGAAGCAAGTATAATGTGCTACAAGCAAACTATGTTCATCTAAAGTGCTCTCATGATGAAGTAGTAGAATCAAGCATCATGCTTGAGGTGGCTCATGAGGTTGTGATCACATCGGTAAAATTTTCTCAACCTCTCACACATTCACTCACTAGTACACCATCTCAATTAAATATTTCTTGTACTAATGAATGTGCTCCTCAAGCAAGCCAATCTTCGATTGAGCTAAATCTTATAGAAAACATAGAGCTCAAAGAAGAGGTGGAAAGATTAAAGAAAGATGTGATTCGGTTGAAGGGTAAGGAGAAAGCACAACCTTCTCAAGATAACTGTGATAACATGGTGAAGAAGCTTGAGAAGGGTTCAAACCTTGCTTCCTCCAAAACCCAACAAAAGAATCACATTTCAAGCAAGGCCAACACAACCAAGAGCAAGAAACATGGAAAAAGGTTATGATATGGTTGTGGATTATATGGACATGAGTGGGCCATGTGTCCACATAAGAGTTGGGCCAACAAGTGTGAAGTGGCCGAACAAAAGGCCTCAAACAAGTTGGCCAACCAAAAGAAAAGTGATGGACAAAGCACTTGTCTCATGAGCAACAAATTGGGGCATCCTACCAAGAAATGCCCAATGTACAAAGAGGCAAGAAAGGAAGCCCAAGTTGCAGCAAGAAGATGCTATGGATGCAATGAGATAGGCCACAAGGTTGATAGATGTCCATACAAGCAAAGCAAGCATAGAGCAAACAAATGTCGCATATCCTATGCTTGTAGAAGAAAGGGGCATTTAAGCTATGAATGCCCAAATGGTAACACTCCTAAGCCAAACACATTTGTTTATAATGATATGCTTAGGAAGATCACAAATGGAGTTAACACTAGCAAGGTGATGTGTTCACCACAAACTAGTGCTAAAGCCATTTGGGTGCCTAAGCACTCGTTGACTAATCCAAAAGGACCCAACAAGAGTTGGGTACCAAAGTGTGCTTAGGTTAATGATGTAGGTACTTGGTGATGAGATGAAGGCTTCGGGGTGGTTGAGCAAGTAAATTGAAAATATTCACTCAATCTATCAATCAATTCTCATCATAAACTCCTATATGGTTGACCCAAAGATAATTTAATGAATATATCATTTACTTCATCTTCAACATTGGTAACAAGAACTTAAACCGTTATAGGATAGCTACTTTGTTTGCTTTGTGCTCAATGACTCACAAATAGGCATTTTTGTGAAAAATTGAAAGTGGCTAATTAGTTTTACTTGATAATTATCATGTTTGCCATATGATACTTTCAATAGCTCTCTAGTAGAGCAATTCATTTGTTGAGATGAAGGTATATAATAAATAATAGAGCTAAACGAAGAATCACAAACAATGAATTAATTGGTTCTGTCCTGCACCTATCAGACGTGTCCGGTATTACCGTCGGACGTGTCCGGTATGGCCAGGGATAGAAAGAAAGTGTTTTTATTCTGTGTATTCTGGACATGTCTGGTATACCTACCGGACGTGTCCGGTATTGCAGGAACCAGAACACTAATTGGATTGCAACTGAGTCTTTGATCCATATGTTTTCACATATCCTTAACTTACTCAGAAGTTTGTGGTTTATCAAATCTAAGTGGATTATGAGCATCTCTTAAACTCAAATTTAAATATGGCAAATTATTTGGTTGTGGTTCAAAATAGAAAATTGACTCCCAAATTCTTAATAGAATAAAGTGCTAGTTAAAAGTCATTCAAATTACTTAAAGCACTTATTTAGGGGGAGCTCAGTTTCTATTTTGCACCTTGTGGACTAACAAATTTATCTAGCATTCTTTGTAGTCCTTTGGATGAAGAATTGATTTCGTATCTAGCATGATTATTTGGCAATTAAGGTCAACAGAAAGATTATCATGCTATGTATCTTCTTAGTGGTATTCTTGTGGGCTCAAGGCAGAGGTATGTATTTACATACATTCATTATAAGTGCATCTAAGGCCCTTTATATGTTAGAATGTGCATTTGTGTGACATAGGAGAGATGTTTTTCAAAACCCATAACTAGCATGTGTAGGTGGTGTGAATTTGAAAAATTATTTGAATCTTGGTCTTTGTGACCTAGCCTTGTCATGTGATAGTTATAGCTCTCCTTGATTGTTTGATTGGCTAATTACACATGACATGGCTTTCTTAAGTCCACAATCTACTATGTCTCTCAATATCTCTCTCTCAAGTAATCTAAATCTATATATGCCAAATATTTGAAAAAGAGAAGTGATACTCATGGCATTTGGATAAGAAAAGTATTTACACCTTATTTGGATGAAGGACATACATGTTTTGGATCAAGAAATGATAGAGAAGGGGATTGTAATTAAGTGAATTTAATTTGGAAAAAGAACAGCAAGCCCGCAAATACCAGACATGTCCGGTATGAGCGGGGTTATAAAACGACCGGTACCCCTTCGATCAAGTTAGTTTTTCCTCCTCCTAGCCAACCCAACTGCCTCTCCTCGACCTACATTGGCGATTTCGAGTTTCCACCATGAAAAGGAAGAGAGGGAGATTGGACGGGAGGAGATTTGCATCAAGATCGAAGGCTCTGGGACTTGGATTTTCAATCGCATCTTCATTCACTCTCAAGGTACCCTAATCCTAGACCTCATCCAATCTAAGTGGTTAGGGCATGGTTTTGAAATCCCTTCGGTAGAGATGCTACATTACCTATCTAGAAGTAATGCCCAGAGTTTGGATTGGTTTGGTTGAAGATTGAGCCAAGAATCCCGGTTAGGGTTGCTATCCGCTCATACCAGACGTGTCTGGTATGCACAGCAGATCTTGCTCCCTTGTTTTAATCTTCTCAGTGGTTGATTCTTAGGACTAAGTTTAATTGTCTATTGTGTTTTGTGAACCTTTTGACCTAGTTTGTTTGAGGTGATTACAATGCATAGGATAATTATTCTTATTTCTATATTTCAACTAAAATAAGCTATCATTTGGGCATGCATCTAAAATTCCTTGCAAATCTTTGGATACAGGACAACGGCTATGAGTGGAAGACAGGATCCTAGGTCCAAGCATAGGCATGATCTAGCTTTGGAGAAATACAAGAAGGCAAGATAGGAAATGCATCCCAGATATAGTTAGCAGGAGCACGGCAGCAGCAGGGGACTCTCTAGGGCTACTAGGGGTGCTCCAAAGTACAAAGAGGGAGACAACAGTTCTTCCTCTAACACAGATACAGAGGAGTATAGAGTGGAGCCCAGTACCAGAAGAGGAAGAGCACTGATAGAGGTTCAGATGGTGGCAGCTCAGATGATGCGCAAGAGATTGAGGAGGAGCAGGCAGTACCTCCAGCTCAGCACCAGCCAGGTCAAGGTATGCACTATGGTTTACTTGAGCCACGTCCACCTAGTGTACCCTCTTATGTTTCCAGAGTTGACTATCGAGGAAAAGGGATGACCAGAAGAACCAAAGATGAGAGGAGAATTTGATCCAAGGGGCTTGTCTAAGATTTAGTTTGATCATCAATTTCAGACAGCCTTTTATATGGACTTCTACACCAGTGTGATCCTCACTAGGAACCCAGTGATTGCCAAGTCTTAGTGGATTGACTAGTAGTACGTCAAAGATTTGCAGAAGGCCTCCATTGATCATGCTATTGCCATTTGTGAGCATATAGGGGTTTATGAGATTATGGAGTTCCAGCATGACTGGAACACAGAGGTGGTAGCTCAGTTCTACGCCACCATATTTGTTGAGGAGGATGAGAGGCGTATGCACTAGATGCTTGAGGGCTAGTGGTACAGTGTTGATTATGATGCTTTTGTAGCTCTACTTGGCTTCTCAGATAATGATCTTTAGAAAGATAGGATCCACACAAAGCAGGTGTTGCCTCTAGAGAAGCTTGCCTACATGTACCCACCAGGGGGTGAGAGAGGAGTAGTGGGGAAGGTTATAGGTCTTCACCCTACTTACAGATACCTAGATAGGATGTTTAGGAAGACCATTGATTGTAAGGGTGGAGATAAGAGAAATATTACATATTATTCCAGGAACCTGCTCTATAGGATGGCACCTGATGCATGACCCTTCAGTGTCTTTGACTTCATATGGTGTGAGATCAGGAGCGTTGGCAAAAGGCCCCTCAAGGGCTGTGGTTTTGCTCCCTACATCATGCACATGATTGAGTAGGTCACATGGCATACCTTTGAGTATGATAAGGTACATAAGGCCCTAAAGATTGTTGCAAACTTGCCTGAGGTTGGGGTACCTCTAGCAGGACCAGGAGGAGCAGTAGCAGCACTAGAGGCAAATGCACCTATAGGTGGTGCAGCAGTAGGATGAGCTTCCCCTCTACCACATGCTCCTTCACGTTCTTCTTCGCATCGCCACAGTCCTCCTTCTCCTATTTGCAAGATCTTTAGTGCTATCTTTGGGTTGTGCAAGGACATACGGACCTGTCAGTAGAAGGAGAGGGAGGCTAGGAGGAAGGATACTCGGACTTTGAAGCAGATTGCTTCTAGACTTGAGCTTGATCCTCCTTGGTCTCCACTATCAGATGAGACAGCTAGTGAGCCTGAGACTAAGGAGCAGCAACAAGGAAGGTACGACACAGAGTTTGCTGAGTTCCTTCAGCGACAACAGCAGCAGCAGTAGGCTCTAGAGCACCCTGACACTTTACCACTACAGGGTTGGGTGCCTACTCACTCTCAGCCACGTCCCAGTGCTGCAGACGAGTATGCTTTAGACTGGTGGAGTGACCTCACGGGTAGTTTCTATGACCTGTCTGGTGCGAGTGGTTCTCATCCAGCTGGTGCTACATGCTTAGATGATGAGGATATTGGTAGAGATGAAGATGATGATGAGTGATCATAGCTTTTAGAGATAGCTTGTAGCCCCTTTGTCCTTAGTATGTCATTGTTGGACCTTTGTGGTGATGGATGACAAAGGGGGAGAGAGACTAATTAAAGCTTCAGGATTTTTATTTCATTTGCTTATCTTTGTACCTGAAGATATGTACTGTAGGCCGTAGTTTTTTAGCTTCATTAATGTATCTTGAGTTTGAGATGAGACTTACTTATGCTTTATCTATGTATCTCCCAAGACATGATCTTTATTTATATATTAGTGGCTTGTGGATTTGAGAAACTGTGCAATGAGTGTTATGTGTGACATACATGTGTTTTATTTATTTTCATAAGGACTATGCATGCTAGAATGAAAATATTTGATGTGATGCCTTTATATTTATTCTTGTGTCATATATCTTGTCATATGCATCATGGTTTTACTTTGTCACACACACATGCACCCCACGGATGCAATGATTTAGGGGGAGTCTCCTATATGTTTTAGTATGTGAAATTGACATTTGAGGTCATTTTGTGAATTCTAATTATAAGCACATATTAAGGGAGAGCCTCTCATAAATCATTGAACCCAAAAGATTAAATGTTTATATTCTTTTGTAAGCTTTAATCAAGTTGTCTTCAATCACCAAAAAGGGGGAGATTGAAAGTGCATCTAGCCCTTTAGTGGGTTTTGGATGATTCAATGACAACATGATTAAAGGTCTAACCCATTTGCTAAGTGTGGACATGTAATAGGTTATCTCAAAGGTACTTTATGAAAGTTAAAATGATGTGTTATTGTATAAACAATCTAGTTCAAGCACAAGACAACAATGCAAATGTAATTCATACAAAGGCTTATTTGTTGTGGGATTACCATATACTATGTGAAAGCAAGCTCGTAAGAATTAATTAATGAGACATGAGGGATTGCATATGGAATGGTCTCATATATGAAGCTTGCTAAATTGAAATGAAAAAGATAACAATACAAATGAATTGATGATTCAACACAAGATGTGACTTGATGGCTTGAGATGGTGAAGATAGCAAGGAAGGGCTTCGAGGTACTAAGCAAGGGTGAAGGGCAAGTGATGGCTTGGCGGCCGAAGAACCTAGCTAGGGTGAAGAAGGAAGTACTTGCATTTAGTTGAGGTACTAATCAAGCTATGATGGTCATGTTAATGTGGAGGATCAAATCACTATTGAAGTGTTTGATGGAAGTGACTTGATACATTTGGGATTATTCAAATTTGATGAATGAATCAAGTCACGTGCTCAAGATGGCTATGCTCAAGTGAAAATATCAATATCAACATGTTGGCACCCTCACTTGATGAAGATTGGAATACATGGCTTCGGTTGAAAGAGATCAACTCAAAAGGTTCAAATTCATTATACTTTTAAATTTGAGTTAATAGGAATGCCGTACTATTAAGAGGGATGCATCATGTTGGTAGATAATGTTTCATAAGTGCTCAAGCCAACCCATGTGAGTTTTGAGTGTTTGAGAGACAAAAGAGCTAACCTGTGTTTTGCTGATCTGGTAATACCGGACGTACGTGCCCGGTATGTGCCCAGCCATGATAAAATTCTTATTGTTCTCGGGTTGGTTCATCTAGAGTTCCGACGTGAGTTAGAAGTTTCGATGGTCGGGAGTTCCGGCAATGGTCGGGAGTTCCGACGTCTCGCGCTTAACTGACTTATATGGTTCACTGTCCTAGTCATACATATGGACGACCAGAGGCCAACATCTAGTTTTCAAATGCCTTGAGGGTCGGAATTTCCAGCATGCGTCAGGAGTTCCGACACCTCACAAACTTTAACTCAGTTACTTAGTCTTTAAATATGCTGAGGGTCGGGAGTTCTAACGTGAGTCGGGAGTTCCGACGGTCGGGAGTTCAGGCATTCATCGAGAGTTCTGACGCCTCACAACACCATTGTAACTCAGTTACCGTTGGCGTAATATAAGTCATACCGGACGTGTTCGATATGGCAACGGCTATAAAACGGCTAGTTTTTCCAAGAGGGCTATAAATACCCCCCAAGCCTCCACCTTTGGAGGTTGCTGATTCTACTGATATACATATACGTTTTTAGTCTTGCCAACTCTCCCAAACCCTCTCTTAGTGAGTGTGTGATCCAAATTGCCAAATCAATTAGTGGGTTGAGAGAAATTCAAAAAAGAGCAATCCAACCACTTGAGCACTTGTGCATATTGTCAATCTCATGATTTGCATTTATTACTCTTAGACTCTTTGGTCCTAGACGGATAGGCGTTGCCAAAGAGCACCCGAGAGATTGTGGTGTGCCTCAGAAAGTTTGTAACGTTCGATTCTGTCGCTTCAGAATCAACTAGTGGAAGGAGGAAAGGGAGTTAGAAAAGACTTCGGCTAGAGTGACTTTCATGGTACCCTCTAGGGCTGACCTTCGCTGGGTCGCCTGCATCCCCCTCAACGGAGAGTAGGACTCGAACGAGTCTGAACTTCGATAAAACAAATATGGTGTCTCAATGTGCATTTCATTTGATATTTGTATTGCTCCAGCTCTTGTGCAGGTTCTCTGTGTATATTGTCATCTCTAGTAGGTGCCTGCAGTTTGGTTTGAAGATAGAAATCGAAAGGAGCAAGTTCGGGGCTACTCTACAGAAATCGTATATACCGGACACGTCCGGTATTAGAGCTCAGTGTTGAATATTATTTAATCTATGTTCTAACTTTGTGTTGCAGGGTTGTAGCTTCTAAATATATTTTTTATACCTTGTTTACTCTGTGGCTAACTTATGAGGAGTGGTATTACTCTTAATTTGGACTTTCCATTTTGGAAACTCCCTTTGCTAATTGTTTTCTCATTTAAAGGTGTTAATTTTTAGAAATGCCTATTCACCCCCCTCTAGGCGGCATCCTAGGTCCTTTCACTTGGCAGCGTGGATCCGACGAGCTCCACCACCTCGAGCTCTAGATCCGGCGCTCCCCAGGCGGCGGAGGGGACAGCGATGCAGATGGTGGTGGCGGTGGCGGTGCTAGTGGTGCGGGCGTGGTGTCGACGTGTCTTTTTTATTTTTTTTTTGAAAAAAAGTTTACCAAGTGTGTTTTGGGCACTCGGCAATGTCTTTGTCAAGTGCCCGACAAAAAAACACTCGGTAAACTAGCGTTTGCCGATACAGGGTTTGCCGAGTGTAACACTCGACATACCCTTTACCGAGTGTTTTTTGGGCTTCGCCGAGTGCCCCTGGCACTTGGCAAACCTCCTGTATCCGGTAGTGTTGGGGGTTAAAATCAGACGAACACAATAGTTGAGGAGCCAAAAGTAGACTTAATCCATATGCATATAAATATTGGCTTTTGGGGGATTAATTGTTCACTTAGAATCATTTATAATTTATGATAGATTTCAAATACTTTGTATATCATACTATATTTTAGGAGTACAACTAGATGCCCACATTTACACATTCAAGAACGCTCACCTCTATAAATCTATGCGCATCCTACCATTGCGCAAACGCCTAGTTGTCACGCCTACGAAGTCACAACAAGGCGGACGGCCCACATCGTGGATGAACACAAGTAGTCCGTTTAGAACGTATGAATTTTGCAGGATTCACGTAGGAATTTCTTAAGAATCAGTTTAATTTTATAGGAAAAAAATGCATGAACAAAAAAAAATACTTGGTTCTTTTTCGTACAGTGAAAGAGGATACAGATGGTTTAAAAAAAAAGAGGATACAGCCACCCTTCCCACTAACCATGTACAGTATTGCTTGATTCTTTTTCGCATAGAATAGAATTATATATATTGTCTTGTTCCAATTTCAATTGGACGAGCGCGTTCGCTTCACTAGACGACGTGATCTGTCCATTTGACCACCTTTCAGCAACAGTACCTGAAGCGGTGAAGTCTATCCGGCTCTCGTCTCTCTGAGGCCGTGTTCAGTTTGAGGAGGTTGGAATTTTGGGTTATTGTAGCACTTTCGTTTTTATTTGATAAATAGTGTTCAAACATGGACTAATTAGGCTCAAAATATTCGTCTCGCAATTTCTCACCAAATTGTGTAATTAGTTTTTTTTTCGTTTATATTTAATACTTCATGAACGAACCGTAAACATTCGATGTGATGGCTACTGTAGCATTTTTTAGAATTTTAGGTTGGAACTAAACATGGGCCGAAGATCCCTACAGTAGCAGACGACGTACGGCGCCCTCTTTTCTCCGCCGTCGTACCCGCGGCCGGTACAAGTACCTGACCGCGCCATCACGCAGGCACAGTCGCCTTCCTCCCCCGCCATTAACTACAGCTAGCAAGCAGACTACGCCCGGTAGCTGCAACAAAGCTGCGAGCTAGGCGCTGCGTGCTAGCTAGTACTGTAGATCCATCAGCTCCTGCGGCTGCCTGAGTGCACTCAATGCATGCATATACGCGCGCGGCCAATTATTAGAGATCAGACAATTGGGTTTTATTGGGCCGTCCTCTCGTGCTGGGTCGCCTCGTCTCGTCGTCGTCGTCGCCCCTGCAGCCAGCCGCCTGCTGGCTCTGGCTCCCCCTCGCTCCGCCGCTTCAGTCTGGACGTCGTCTCTGCGGCGGCGCCATTGCTAAACTTGGTTAACCTCTCCTTGCCATAAATAAATCGGTCCCAGAAAAGCCTCTGTGTGCTTTCCTGGCTCGCATTTAATTACCGTGTCGCTTATACTGAAATTTGATCTATGCCGATGTTTATGCTGAAATGTTATGAGAGAAAAACACTCTAAAGTACTCAAGCGAACAGGGTCTCACTCACGGAATCACCTTCCCGGCCGGGCGGCTAAGAGACGCATATAGCTGCTGCGAACCCTTTGCTGCCTTGCCGCCCGCTCCTAGTTGCACGTCAATGCAGGGAGGCTCGGGTCCACTCTCAGTTCTCTTGTCTCCTGCAGCATGTCCAACGGCGACGACGACAGGAGTACTGTGTACAGGTAGGAGATGCATGTTAGGGTGCGTTTGGATGCTTGAATGGGTTCTGTTTCTCACGTGAATCCTAAGAATAAGAGCGTGTTTAGTTCTAGGAAGTTGTAATTTTGGATATTGTCGTACTTTCGTTTTTATTTAGCAATTAGTGTTCAAACATGTACTAATTAGGCTTAAAACGTTCGTCTTGCAATTTCCCACCAAACTGTGCAATTAGTTTTTTTTGTCTACATTTAATGCTTCATGCACGGGCCGCAAACATTCGATGTGATAGATACTGTAGCACTTTTTGGGATTTTGGGGTGGAACTGAACACGCGCTAATAGCCAAACTGTACTAAGGTGAAACGTTTCTGCCAGAACCGTTACAAGTGATTCTCACTTTTCCGCCTATGAAAGTGAACCGGTGAAAACATAGTTTCATCAAGGTTTTAAATAGTCGGCTATGTCATTTAGCTTTCTGTGTCCGAAAACAGGCTATAGCCGGTTATAGTGGGCTATAGCGGCAGCTAAGGGCTAACTTTACATAGAAAAATTTAGCTAAATCCTTCTTAAACAGCTATAGCCGGAGATAGCGGAGGCTATAGCCGGAGATTTAAAACCTTGGGTTTCATACTGATTCTGATTCTACACCCAAATAATCTAGTCACTTTGATTCGCCATTCAAAATATTTTTTGAGAGAATCTGAATCTAAATCGTTCTACGTGAATCTGGATGCCTACCAAACACGTCCTTAGTGTGGACGACTGATCCAAAACAAGTGTGTGTTAGTGTGATCGGTCCTAATTGGTTTGATATCGGTAAGTACGTACACGGCTTGATTATGGATTCTTCAATTATTATTTTGAAAAGATTGTTAATAAGCTAGCTGGCCGCATCATTGGTAAGTACGTATGTCCTACTATCCAGGACAAATAAGTGCACACCATCCTTACCAAACAAAATAAATACTCTGGAGGATATTAAAAAAAAACAAGTCACTGAAATATCCGTGTGCCACGGCTACAAAATTCTTTAATAATACACCAACCCCGGGTTAGTAACAAATGTTAGATATTGTTGTATAGATAGGTATTGTTGGTTATGCAATAACTAATCAAAATTGTTTATCTTAATTATATTTACCCTCTCTAACTCATTCATAATGTAACATAGACATTTCTTATCTTTGTCAATACAATTAATGGTTTATATATTGTTTCATCCCTATTTATGTTTCCTTTTGCATCATGCCCTCCACGTGTGATTGATATATGTGTTTAGTTGAAATTATAGCTTAGTCATGTGTTTGGCATGAAAATTGATACAATCGTCATTATAACTCCCCTTCCAAAATCGGCTTATGGCCCCACTCACACGTGGAATGAGCCAGGATAGGCATAACCACCAACATGGAATTGACATTTTGAGGTTTTGCAAGGTAGGTATGATGCGATAATAGTCAAGAAAAGCCTATATTTATGTGTTATTTTGCTATATTGTTTAAGAATTTTAATTCCAACTCAACTACACGTACGTAGGTGACAACTTCAACAATAATAGATCAACTGCAATCACAATGGGCGTGATTGGTTGCTCTGAGCTCGGTTATCCGGGATGAAGGCCCCATCCAGGCTCTTCCTAGCCTAGCTGACACCGTTCACCCTCCTGTGTTTGGTTGCACTTGAGGCTTGCGTACTGGATGACTTCCTTCTCGTTTGGTTCCCAGCATGGAGCGTTAAGTGGTATGAAGTTGTGCCCCTAGCTCTGTTTGGTTTGCCACACGGCAACAGGTCTAGGCACCAAGATCTGGTTTTGGTGAGGTTACCACACTTCTTAGTAAAACAAGCAAGACAGAGGATTTGTTTGCCTCAGTTCATTGTGCCTTTTCATCGACAATGACCTTGGAGCATCTAATGACAAATTTGAACCATACAACAGTCCTGACATATGATAGTTAACAACATTAGGGTCATAGTACCTCACAAGGTCATTGTCATTACAAGTTTGCACGGCATATTTTGAACATCACAGGCAGTTGTCACTACAAGAAACCTGTTAATCTGTGACGAACCAAATCTGTCACAGATTGCTGAAAACCCGTCATAAAGCAGCGTCTGTGACGATTTCAGATAACGTCATGTATTGAGCGTCACAGATTAACTCAGGTGATGTTTTCTTCGTTATCGTCACAGATCAGCACAATCTATGACGTTTTTAAACTATCACAAACCACCCTCAGGCCCGTGCAACCCAGCCCAGACCCAATGTTTTGTGACGAAAATAAACGTCACGGATGGTTGCCACGTGGCGACCATCTTGGCTGGTGACGTGGATATGGTTGATGACGGGGTGGTGACGTCGATATGGATGATGACATGGCTGGTGACGTGGACGATGACATGTCGGATGACGTGGGCCCATTTGCGACCCATTTGTTAATGGGCCCATTTTGAACTGGGCCACTAACATGGGCCATTTTTCAGCCCACTGAATCAGATCAAAACCCACTAAACATGCCTATTAAAAATTGAGCCCACAAAATTCAATCTAATTTCTCAGCCAATATATCACAATGATCATTACAGCCCAGAATACATACCAAATTATATCAACCCATCAACCAAAATAAATGTATCTTAGGTTTACATTCAAATCAGATACAACAGCAAACATAATCTCAGGTATATTCTTAGTCTACAAAGAATCTCGGGAAAACAGATTAAGGCTCTGTTCGTTTCAGCAGGGACCTTGAACTGGCGGGGGTTGGCAACCATGGTCATGAGGCGCTCAATCTCATCTGGGGACAGCTCACCAGCCCTGCACAAAAATATAATCGTCAGAGCTGAACTGAATTAAGAGTAACAACCTACTGACTATGCAACAGTTTGGAACTATGTTTGCTGGTTGTCTAAATAGTGTTCAAGGGGCAAAATCTCCAGATGTTCCCAGGGATCTAGAGGTACCAGTTTGTACATCTAGTGGGTATCCAGAACAGTGAATAAGTTGTAACTAGGTGGTTAGCACAGCTGCCTTCAATTCTTTGCTAGCATGTAGTCATGAAACAGGAGAGAATCTTTGTTCTTTCAATAAATAAGGTGAGTCAATTTGAGTTCGATTTGTAACTCTGGTTTTGAATTAACAGAAAACAGAACATCAAAAATTAGTAGCCTTACATGGCTCTATTTTGGCCTCCATCCAGTTGTTCATATTTCTTAATATGCCCAACCTACCATGCTGATTCATCAGCTAGAGTACAGTGATAGTGAGCAACAAATCACTCGGACATATGGCTAGAGTCAGTATCTAAACATACCTGCAAAGCTACAACATGTACTGAATCTCAGTGAAATGCCCAAGCATAACTGTGACCCAAAAGAAAGGAATCCCTTCCACTCGAACTACCGTATTGACATCACTTTTTCAGGCCGCAGGTTCACCTGCATCAATGGTGAAGTATTATTTATTTATAAAAGCAAAGTACATGAAAAGATAACTCTGAAAATATCACCAGCCCCCAGATGCAACCAGCTGACAAGAAGCTTACAAGAGTGGGCAGTTAGGTCACTAAACCTTGGTTTAATCACAACCCATAACACTGATCACCTTGAAGGAATAACAAGAATGCTTATGACCCAATTGTATGCTATACTTATCATGGACAAAACTAAAAAAAATTATAGCCAGTTAACATAGTACTACGCTAGTAGAGCGATAGCTTTGGGGGGGCGAATACAATTAGGACAGAAACTGCATTGCCTAAAGCAAGCAATACTTCTAGGTAAATGCGATTTCCAAGCAAATCAAGTGTTGGAAGGAAAAAAAATATTAACCTTGTCAGGCAATTAGTCTGCTCAGCCTATAGCCAGGAAATACGTATCAAATCATACCATTTATATCATGAAATTTAGGCAGGAAAAATAGCAGGTCCACATTGGTACAATTCATTAGACATTAACTAAAACAGTTTGACATGCGAGAAAAAAATATTATTGTAAGAAATTATATAGGACTGTTTGAAGCTTGAGAGCAATCTATAATGGGTGCATCTATTCCAACAATCACACTATATAAAATAAGTTTCAAATAATTGTACAACTCAGGTATAATACCAAGAACATAAGGACGCCCTAGCCTCACTCAGGTATAAGACCAAGAACATAAGGACAACTCCAAGCGCAGCGATGATGAACAAGGGCACCAAGATCAACCACACTGGCCCTACCCAGATTTGCTACAATCTGTAAAACAACTCAAGAGACACAAGCACAATCCAAATGGAAACACAAGGTACACAGTACTATAACTGCAATCCCAAACGAAAAATGTATACCTTGTGCCCATTTCATCGAACATGTTGAGGGCATCATCCATAGAAGCATCCACACTACCATAATATCTCACTGGCTACATCATCCACCCAAAGTTCTTCAAATTAACCGAGAAAAGGAAGGGCAAGTAAGAAAAGGAGAGGCACATACATCTGATCAGTACCATAATTAGATGCTTATTGACGGACCTCCTCCAAATCCGTGAGTAGCTGTCGCACGATGGCGCCATACGTGAGGGCGAACAACTCCAGATCGTCGCGTTGTCCCTCCCCTGCTTCCACAGCTGTGAAACCCAAACAAGCAGATCAGAAAGCGAATGGAACGCAATCGAATCAAAGGATAAGGATAAGGAGAGGGATTGTGTGAGCTCAAATCAGACTCCTGGATGATCCTCCTGGCCTCGCGGAGGACGGATGGGGAGACGAAGACCTTCAGAACCCTAGCTTCGGCCCCACTGCCGCCTTGGGCGCCGCCTCGGCCTCCACCTCCTCCATGGCGTCCTCCGGCCTCAGCTGCATCATCGTCGGCCCCTAGACAAGCAGCGGCCGCAGCCTCTCCATCGCGCGGGAGAGGAGCCGCAGATCGAGAGCGCTGGCACCCACACCACACGGTGTCCGACGGGGACTCGGTGGGGGGACGGCGGCGGAGACGTGGAGGCGCGGCTTCCCGACGGCGTCGGGAGGTGGCCGGGGGGCAGGGGCGGCGAGGGCTGTGGGCGGCGGTGGCGGGGGCAGGGGGCGACGCAGGAGAGGGGAGAAGAGAGGAGTGGCTGCGAATGAGAGGTAGGGTTCGGGGGGAGCCGGCTCGAGGGTTTTGATCCCCCAAGGAAGGTGCGCAGCTGTCCATCTGGGATGGACGGTTCAGATGAGGCGCGACGAAGTTGGGCCATTTGGGCCAAAATGGGCCGGTTCACTTAATGTGTTTCTTTTTCTTTTTTCATTTTATTACACCATTGTGAAATAACACACAAAAATAATTATATAATATGCACCAATATATATTTTTATATGCAATAGACTACATATGCGTTGCCTTGTAGAAGTTTCAATAAATTTCTAACTCATATACTATTTTCAATACTTTAAATGATTTTTTGCAGGTTTATTGAAAGTAATTCCAAGTTGAACTATGTGTACCTCCAATAAGATTCAAAAAATGCACAAAAATTATATTTAGGCTTGTATGTTCAATTCTAGCCCATATATTGAAAATAGATGATCTGTTCAAATTTTTGCTAGGGATAATTCAAACTTTTACTTGCAACCTTATTATAAAATAATGGTAATAATATCTAACTTCTCCAAAAATTCTGAAAATTGACATAGAATCAATTTATTGACGCATAAGCTTGACATAAAAGTTTCATAGGATTTTGCAAAAATTGGAGTGTTCCAATCTAGATGTTCAAATATAACTACATATCAATTTTCTCATTATCACATAACCAAAACGAGGCAATAGCTCAGTGGTGCACGTCAACCTTGGTTAACTGGGAGACCCAGGTTCGAACCCTGTGTGGAACACTTATCCTTCTTTTTTTCGGCTGCTCCGCTGTGGCCTGCTCGCCTGCCGCAGCTGGGCCGCTTTCCGGCCTGCTGATGCAGCGCCCCACACGAGCCCTTTACAAAACCTGATCACGCATATTTTAAAAAAGTGGAGCAGTAGCGCAGTGGTATGGCTTGCAGGGCTTTAACTCTAAGACCAGGTTCAATGCCTGAGTCTTTTTTCATCACCACTTTTCTTTCCCAATCGCATGCATGCCACGCGGAGGCGGGAAGTTTTTTTTCCAATCGCATGCATGCCACGCGGAGGCGGGAAGTTTTTTTTTTCAATCACACACGCACCATTTTTTTGGGCTCTTTTTGGCACCATATTTTTTTTTCTTTTTCTATACCTAGCACAACACTCACGTTTTTTTAAAATAATGCATCTTATTTTCTTTATAGTATGCGATGTTTTTTTTTGTCAAAATTATGGTTGAGTACGACATCAAATCCGTGATGATTTTCATTTTCAATCTATGACGGTTACCGAGGTTCATCACAAGAATCGGGCCCGAATTTGAGCCTGGATGGGCCATTTGCAAATCTATGATGAAAATTTACATATCGTCACTGAAACGTGGCCCAAATTGGAGCCCGAATGGATCATTTGCAAATCTATGACATTTTCTGTAAACGTCACAGAAAATTCGTCACAGATTAACAGGTTTCTTGTAGTGTGTAGCAACGAGCAAGAACGAACCACAGGAGCACCAGCAAAAAAAAGACTGCACCACAGCCACAACAAATAACACCGGTGTGTTCCTAACCACCTTTGGTGGAGGCTTGACAAAAACTTTGTCATCTTCACAACCCATGAACTCCAAGTATGATGCTTCTACCTCTTCTTTGTTAGGGAAGCTCTTGTAGTTGTTGTTTTTATAACTAGTTATCTGGGCATTGCATCTAGCCCAGGTTGCATATACCCCAGGAACCTTGCCACGATACACAACATACCAAGCCATGTGCCCCTTAAAAACACATAAAAGCAAGTATAAGATGTTGATAAGATGAGGGTTAGTTCAATCGATGTGCCTTAGATTTAATTGCCTTTTCATTTGACCTTGAACTTGGAGTTTAAGAAACATAGACATCAACAAACCTCAAATAGATAGTAGAAAACCAAGATCATGACAGGCATAAAACCATGTGAGACATCCAGCCCAACCATCAGATCATCACAACCGCCCAGTTGTTGCTTGGGCATGGATGTCTCACATGGTTTGATGACAGCCATGAGAAGCATAAGTAGAAGATAGAAGAAACAATGCTCCAGTACATCACAAGTCCAAGGTCATCAGTGTGCATAATCCATTACTCAAACTGACACTGTTATCTTCATAGGCATGAAAAGGATCTCACAATTATATTAGCCTCAGTAAAAAAAATGGTTGACATCATAGGCACAAAAAATACAGGCCTCAGCTAACTGCAAACTAACTTATGATCATCTTGTAAGCTAACTGCAATCATTCCAGGTGTCAAATAAGAACACAAATTACTGAGGCAAGTTCATGGCTGCCATGGAAGCATGCGACATGTCCATCCCAGCCATCCGGTAGGCATGCCTACAACAGTTGTTTAGGAATGGACGTATCGCATAGTTTGATGACAGACATGAGAAAACACAAGAAGACAATAAAGCAGCAACATGAAGAATACCCATAGCCACCTCAGATTGCTATAGTTTGCATCATCGGCCAAATAGGAACTAAAACAATAAGAATAACAAGAATAATAACATCATCTGAAATGTCTCAGATCAACTAAGTGACAATCCAAGGTATTTTAGGGCTTAGATCAACTAAGTGACAATCCATCACCCATTGTTAATGTCTACACCACACAGATCAACACAACCTCACATCCATCACCATGGCTCCTATGCTATACAAAACTAGGTGCAGCCTTGGTCAGGTGGCAAATAGTTCTTTGTAGCATCAGATGAGGTCAGTGCTACACATCAAAATACTTCCTACAGCTTAAGACAGTTAGCATGGCTATATGCAAAAGTGGAGAGGCCAACTCATATGCATCTAAGCAAAGTAGGTTGTGCTCAGGTAGATCCTAAGCCACAGGATCCTATGAGCCTCTGTCATCTAAACAAAGCAAAGTCCATCAGCCTTGTTCTTCAGCAGGTAAACCAGGGCAAACATGAGTGCCTCCTATGAGTACCTAGGGCAGTCCATAACACAGTCATAAAGGTCTTGATGCACCTCATTGTGCTATGGAGTCTTTAGGGCATCTCCTACAGACTCCACAACCTTGATCATTCCATTCATGAGGTCTATTTCCTCTCGAGCAAGCTTCCTTCTCTTGCCACCCCTTTCCTCCTGGCCCTTGGCATCAGAACCCTTAGAGCCTTCCATACCAGAAAGAGTTCCCTTTCTAAAATCAACATCTGTGCCACCTAAGTCAGTGATGTCCTCAACGACATCAATATCACCTTGGCCAATGTCAGTTGGAGTACCTAGAGGCTCATTTGAGCCCATTGCATACCTGCATGTGGCCTGGTTACCACCAAAGATGGCCTCCATCTGAACATAGTTCTCTATTGGTGTGTTCAAAAACTTAGCATCAGCAGGATGGTCCTAGTTAGTGAAACAGATATAACTATTAGACATAGGGGAGCAAAAGAAAAGGGATAGCTGAGGTGTTATCCAAATAGTTTCTAACCTTGGTGTGGCCAAGCAGGTGTTTATCATCAAGTACTATCATATGGTGGTCCTCATCCCATAGAGCACCACTCAAATCCTTGAGCCTAACAATCTTAACCCACCTTTGCCTCCACTTTCTCAGGTGATTGTAAATCTGCTGGGTGCTCACATTGACCCCAGCAAACTTAGAGACTATGCATGCAACCTGCCTAACATGTACCTCCTTGAATCCTTTCTCAGTTTTGACCCCCTGCCCCACCAAATCATGGAACCTCCTTAGCATGAACCCAGACTGGACAGGAGTCCAGTGCATAGGGCCATTGGGCTGAGGGGCTGCTGGATTGCCATCATCAGCAACTACCCCACCCTATTCCACCACATTGTACTCACCACCAATGTTAACAACCTGGTCAAGCATATTGTCCATTTTCTATCCACAACCAGCATAACATTGAACAAACAAATACGTAAGGAAAACAAATTGCATGATATAAAATACAAGTTCAATAGATCAAATAGGCAGAAAAGGAATAGGTACTACATCATTGCAAAGTGCCATAGGTCTTAGTTAAAATACAAGTTCCATCAATACTACTAAACAGTACACACACCATGCCACTACACCCTAGAATTCCCCCTGTTTTGCCACATCTGTGCAACCATGCCTCCCTCTGTTGTGCCCAGGTACCATTGTCAGGGACATGGTCTGGCTATGAGGCATTGTCATTGATGTTAGGAGTCCATGTGGATTCAACAGGTACATGCTCGTCCTGCCCATGCCTGAGGATCTAATTGTGAAGAATACAATAGGCAAGAACAAGCTTAACTTGGGTCTTGTATGGGTGGAAAGGCTTGTTGTCCAATATTCTGAATCTATTCTTTAGAGCCCCAAAAGCCCTCTCAACTGTTACTCTAAAAAACTAATGCCTTAGATTAAAAAGCTCTCTTTGATTTTGAGGTCGGTTTGAACCAAACTCCCTCAAATGGTACCTTGTGGCATGAAATGGTGGCAAGAAACCAGGCCTCACTGTATATCCAACATCGATAAGATAGAATTTTCCTAGAAATTAGCAGATAGGGATATGTTTTAGTAGTTTCATTTAGGATTAAGCAAAGTGTCAATGGTTTTTTGTGGTTTGGATGACACCTGGTGGCACTCTAAGGCCATCAGCTCTTTCAAGAGCATCAGACAAGATAAAAGCATCATATGTAGATCCCTCCCAACTAGGAAGCACATAGGTGAATCTGAGGTCAAAGTCCACGGCTGCCAACACATTTTGTGTGATGGTGTGCTTCCTGCCTCTAAAGGCAACTTGTATCTTCACAGGCACTCTAGCTAAGACATGAGTACCATCAATTGCTCCTATGCAGTCCTAAATCAACAAAACATAAGTGTAAGTGAACATTGACACTAAACTGATAATGAATGAGACCAATGTATGACAAGTTATGGATACCAACCTTGAAATAGGGGTACCACCTTCTGCTCCCAAGGATCCTAGGATGGACATTGGTAGCAGGAGGGACAATCAATTCATTCCTCAGCTCTCCTACCACATATAACACCTTCTGGAAGAACCTACTAATTGTCTCCATGGACCTCCTGAAGGTGAGGTCAACCACCCTAAACCTCTCATTGTGACCAACAACATGTTAGAACATGGCTACTTGTTCTTCAACAAATGCATGTATGCTGTCAGTGACAAGCTCTCTACTACGGAACAGGTCACAAAGTTGGAAAAAAGAGGCCCTCTTTATTCTAAGAAGGTTGATACAGTGCACATCATCAGATTCATAGATGTATCTAAGGTTGTTCATCCTCTGTTTGTCCCTCTCAGCCATGGGGCCATAGGTGACTGAGCGCGAATCTTCAACTCTTCTCCTAAACCACATGAAAAACTAAGCAGCCACTGCAACAACCACAGCAGCGGTAGCCCTGTGCCTAGCTTCAAAGGCCATGTCTACCAATAGGATGGAGGGCAACATTAGAAAGGGAGCATGCAGCATGGGTGTGTACTGCTTAGCAAGCAAAAAATCAGACAAAATAAACTATGAAAGACGTGGCTGCCACACCAAAGGGTGCTCCTCCAGCGTATACTATTACACAATCAACATCACTGACCTCTAGGCACTTTGCTTATTGTGTACAACAAAATATGCATCAACATGTACAAGATCTACACAAAACATGAGGTATACACCAAATACAAAGCATTATGTACAGATCTGAGCTAGGAACAGGTAAATCAGGTATAGCATCGCACAGATCTGAGGATGTCAAACCAAGAACCCTAATTTCTTGGCATTGCAAGCAAAATCCACAAACAAATCAACAAAATCGACATTGAAGAAGGAGGAGGGGAAGAGCGCAGGTGGCATATACCGTCGAAGCGTCGGAGGACCGAGAGAAATCCGTCGACGGTGGTCACCTCGGTAGGGCTACCGAGGTCGAGGTGGAGCTAGGGGGAGTTCGCACCAGAGCTATGCGGAAGGAGAGGCGAAGAGTGAGGGCGGTAACCCTAGCCGCGCCCCCCCCCCCCCCCCCCCCCCCGCGCGTGCTTTATCGCTAGGATGGCCTCATCTCCCGCGCTCTCCGAAAAGATTCCCGCCAAGCACCGAGAGAGCCTGCACCGAGAGGGAAGTGGGGATCGAGAAGACGATGCCATCCGGGATGGAGGAGGGCATCTGCACGAGAGGAAGCAGGAGAAATGTACGAGTAGGGCAACCAAACACAGGCGAAAATGCACCAAAGGATGCGGGATGGGCCATATGACGGCCTAGTTCATGCAACCAATCACGCCCAATGAACATACCATGATTCAAATGAGGTTATAAACAATTGTGATGTTCCCTGTAATATATATAAGAGGGAGTTAACTAAAGAGCAAGTCATGGCTCTCCTTGCGCAAGGAATAGCGCGATGTATGCAAACATGACACCTAATCAAAGGCAGCAGCAACGCAAGTGCTAGAGGTTGAATAATACATGCATGTGCATAAAAGAGGAAATGAAAGTGTCTGCAAAAGGATCCGAAGAGGCATAGAAGTACATTTGTATTTTTTGAGACACGTCGAATTTATACCCCCTTCGTTAATCAATTTGGCTGTCTCCTGAAATCATTTTTGTGTAGTGAAGCAATGGCTAGTGCATGGGGCTTATACTACAGCAGCGCTGGAGCACTCGGTACTCAGACCTTGACTTGAGACATTTTCTCTACTCCTTATTAATGAGAAAACTTCTTGCTTTAGCTAAAAACAAGAAAAAAAAATCCTACTTCGACGGCAAATACTACGTGCAGTACACGTGCTAAGCACTACGGAGCACAACTTTGATCAGGCTGGAACTAGTTGCCCAAAGACTTGCAACCGTGCTGAGCCGATCGATCGAGATAGCGGCACACTTTGTCTGATGCATCACAAATTAAGCGTCGTGTTCACGGTTGTCGTTATGGCTTCGTTTTGCTAGCGCGGCCTTTTTCACAATCCTTTTTGCTGCGCTCCAAACTGTCCCGCCGTACGGGCAGTTGGGTCCCGACCCACCAAGGCCGCGCTAGCCAGCTGCTGCTGGGCAGCCTCATCGTCCTCGCGCAGTGTTCGGCCCGCGTAGCGTTTCCTGACCATGAGCCGTTCGTTACCACTCACCACCCACCACCCCTGAACGTAGCACTTCCCCAGTCCCCACCGAACAAATCTGCCTCATGTCACGCGTCACGCGCCTGTCACGCATGCGGCCGCAGCGAGCCTCGGCCGGGCGCGCGCGCGCGGGGGGGACGAGGAAGACGCCACGCGCGTGCGTCCAAACTCCAAAGGGCCTCGATCGGCTGCGTGCCAGGTCGATGATCGATCGACAGGCGGCTCTCGTGTTCCGGCACGAGCTAGGGCCGCGACAATTCGGCAGGAGGAGGTGGCGACGGGGCGATCTGAGGGCGACGAAGGAGGGGGTCCCGTGGCCACACCGTGCCACGGCGCAGTATTGGCGCCGCGCGGGACGTGAAGCCAACAGGCCAGCACAGGTCGCTCTGCCATGCATGGAGCCATGGAGGGGGAGCGCCCGGCCGCCCGGCGCGTCAGGCTCAGGCCTCTGCCCGGCCCTGTGCAAGGGTGAAGGTTTTTGGATCCGCGCCGGCCCACGCGGGTTTGTCATTCTTTGAAACTTTATTTCGGAGCGTGAGCGATGCCGATCCGCCGCCGGCCCGGCCACCGTACATTGTCGTTGGCAGGGCAGGCGCCGCCGGGCCGCAGGCCCGCAGGGCGCAGCTAGGGGGCGATCGGATAGTGATGGACTGATGGGCGAATAGTCAGGCGGCATCTCGGGAGTATTTTTCGGTACTAATGTCAATATATCAAAATTCATATATATATATATATATATATATACACCAAAAAATTCATAGCACTAATAAAATCAATCCTTTTAACTATAAAGATTTAAATATATTTCTTCAATATTATTTTCTACAACTGTATTGTTTAATTTTCTACAATTTTTCTATATATATATTATAGTACACTACAATATTTCTATCTATTTTTTCTATGCCGAAAAAATAATATGCACATCACACACACTCACTCACTCACTCTCATCACACACAGTTTACTGATCATCACTCACACACATGTACAACATGATCATCATTATATCACACACATATATACATTATATACTCACCCACTCCGGACGAGGAAGAGAGGATGCCGCGATGTACGAGGCGCGCGGACGACGGTGGCGAGGCTGGCGCAGGGTGACGAGAGGCGAGGCCGGTCGGCGGGTTGACGAGCGAGGACAGCACGAAGACGAGGAGGTGCTGGATCGTCGGAGGAGATGATGCAGATGAGGACGACGCGCTCCGGCGAGGGGGACGACGAGCGCACGACGAGGCGTGCGTGCGCGTGGAGCTGGGGACGAAGAGCGCGCGCGTGAAGAGGCGGTGATGGAGGTGATGACGAGGACGAGCCGCTTCGGCGAGGACGAGGGACGAGCGGCGAGGCGCGCGCGTGGGCCGCCGGAGGGACGAGAGACGAGGCGTGCCCGTGCGCGTGGAGCCGGTGACGAAGTGCGCGCGTGATGGGGCGGTGATGGAGGCAGGCACCTAGGGCCAGCAATGACGAAGACGAGGATCGACGACGGTTGCAAGGACGACGATGACGAGGGCGGCGGATCTAGATCAGATCTGGACGAGGGCGAGGACGACGACAGCGGATCTGGATCTGGGCGCCGCACATGGACAGGAGAGGCACGAGCCGGGCCACCGGCGAAGACGGCGAGGAGGTGCACGCGCGTGGAGGCGATGAGGAGCGGTGGTGGCGCAGTGACTCTCGGGCGAAGAAGACGAGATGATGGAGGGGAGAAGAGAGGAGGCGATATATAGGGGGAACCTTTAGTCCCGGGTGAAGTCACGGCCCGAGACTAAAGGTCATTTAGTCCCGGGTGATGGTTAGTACCGGGACTAAAGGTCTGACCTTTAGTCCCGGGTGCAGCCATGCCCCGAGAGTAAAGGAGATTTTGGTGGGCCGCAAAAACGCAGCCCATCTTCAACCACCCAGGAGTAAAGGTGGGTTGCAGTTTGGCTTCCCGTCAGTTTCCAGAAGTTTTTTCCTTTTTATATATTTCTTTTATATAAATATGCAGAGAGTTGTTAATTGCCTAGTAAATAAAATATTAGTAAAAAATTACAAAAAAACTTTCTGGTTTTGCATTATTGTACACAAGAAAAATCTGTAAACTAAACTCATTGTTTTACCGTATAAATATTTATAAATAATAATCACAATTTTCACTATATAAAAATGTACTTCTTAATTAAAATAATTAAAACTATTGCTTTTGAATGTTGATCATTTGTTATTTCATGGCACATTCTCCACAGGAAATCCAACGTCAAGCAGAAAATTTATTTAAACCGTAGAAAATATGAAAAACACGACAGAAAAAATCTGAAGTCATAATTATTACATAATTGATCTAATACATCACCATATCAAGTGGGAACAGCAACGAACTTCTTCTTGACGTATGTCCCTTGGTTATGATCGCGTCGTAACCATGGAGTGTCCTCATCATTTAACAGGACGCTTGGGTCACTGTTCACTATGAAGGGCGAAATTCTGTCATTCTTTTCATAATCTTCTGACATGTTAGACCTGTCCTTGATTCTTACAATGTTTCTTTTCCCTAAAAGAACTATGTGGCACTTTGGCTCATTGTCTGAGATGTTCTTGTTTTTTCCTTTCTTCGGTTTGGTGGACATGTCCTCCACATAGAACACCTAATTCACATCCTTGGCTACGATAAATGGTTCGTCTCTGTATCCAAGATTGTTGAGATCCATTGTTGTCATTCTATACTGATGGTCAACTGTTACCCCACCTTCGGTCACCCTCACCCATTGGCACCGAAACAAAGGGACCTTAAAATAAGGTCCATAGTCTAGTTCCCATATCTCCTCTGTGCGGCCATAATATATTTCTTTATTCCCATTTGGGTCTGTGGCATCTATGCGGACACCACTATTTTGGTTGGTGTTCCTTTTATCTTGGGCTATCATGTAAAATGTATTGCCATTTATCTCGTATCCTTTGAATGCCAGGATATGCCAAGATGGTTCCCTAGACAACAAGTATAGTTGCTCATCCAGACTCTCATCACCCTGACATCGTTTTCGCAACCAACCGCTGAAAGTTTCCATGTGCCAACGCATAATCCAGGCTTTAGTCCTCCCCGAGAATTCTGATCGTATAATGTCCTTGTGTACCACGATATATGGATCCACCAAGGAGGAGTTTTGCAGAACTGTGTAGTGTGCTTTACGGAAATAATCGTCCTTCTTGCCAATATATGCTTTCTTCCCTAGTGTTCCCTTTGCACTTAGTCTCCCCTCATGCTGTGATTTAGGAACACCAATCGGGTCAAGGTCAGGAATAAAATCAACGCAGAACTCAATGATCTCCTCTGTTCTGTAGCCCTTGGTGATGCTTCCTTCTAGCCGAGCATAGTTATGAACATATTTCTTTAGGATTCCCATGAACCTCTCAAAGGTGAACATGTTGTGTAGGAATACTAGAATGAGAATACTAATCTCTTTGATCAAGTGAACTAGGAGGTGTGTCATAATATTAAAGAAGGATGGCGGGAACACCAACTCAAAGCTGACAAGACATTGGACCATGTCATTCTGTAGCTTTGCTAGATGCGCTAGATTGATTGTGTTCTGAGAAATTGCATTGAGGAATGCACATTGTTTCACGGTGGCTAATCGTACATTTGGAGGTAGAATCCCTCTCAATGCATCCGAAAGCAAATGCGTCATAAGCACGTGGCAGTCATGAGACTTTAAGTTTAGGAATTTCTTCTTTGCCGCATTTATTATCCCCTTTACATTCGAGGAGAAGCCAGATGTGACCTTGATGCTATTTATGCATTCAAACATGCTTTCCTTCTCTTCTTTGCTAAGAGTGTAGCTGGCAGGACTTAAGTACTGGCGTCCATCATCTACCTTCTCTAGATGTAGGTTCTCTTGTTCTTTCATACATTGCAGGTCCTGTCTTAGCTTCCAGTGTGTCCTTAGACTTTCCATACATATCCATGAAGCCTAGCAGGTTCACTCAAAGATTCTTCGTCAGGTGCATTGTTGGCATTTCTTAGCGCAATCACCAAGTGTGGAGGTTTTAAGTCCATCATTGGCAACGGTGCTAGAAATGCATGTTGGTATTTCTTAGCACCATCACTAAGATTGAGTAAACCTTAGCAATGCCACCAAGAAACACCAATTAATATAGTTCTTAACGATTACAGAAAATATCCCTAAGTGCACGGATCTATCATTGTAGCATTTCACCCGGAAGTATTCAGGGTATCGTTATTTATATTTTCCCAAAGGAGGGCAAGGTGTAAAGAGTCTAGCATGAATATGAACAAGATTACATACTTGCATTAGTGGACCATAGTTCATGACAGGGGTAAAAACAGTAATTGAAGGATAGTGGACACACATCTGGGCCAACCTTAAAGATAAAAGGAAAACAAAGAATAAAAGAGTGTTCCTAAGTGGAGCAGGCATGATCTAGTATAGCCATGCAAAAAGAACAGTTGATGATCATACAAATTACATGGTTAGAGCTAGAACTAGGTGTAAGATAGGTCGGGAGGCCACCGAGTACTGGTTTGCTAGCAACCTCATGTGACATTTTGGACTCCTACACCCTACCCGAACATGGGAGACTACAAGGGACAGACAGGGCTATCACCACCTGTCGCCTACCCCTCAACCGGAGAGTAGGAAATGTATTCACCCGTCTCTCCATACCCAAGCACCATGCTTGCGTATATAGAAACTACCCAAATCCCCCCGGGTCCCCGACCCTATGGATCGACAAGTAAAGGACTTGGGCGCACCTGAAGGCATGATGAACCGCCACCTCAACTTAGCTCTAATTCTACTCATATAAGTTATATGCATGATTAAGCATAAAGTTCTACATGTCAAGATCATAACACACAAACTATATGCTAGTTCATATATCATGATTATAACATGAGAACTATAGTCTAGTTCATATGCATTGCTATATTGATAATATAAGAACAAGACTATGGAAGAACTCTTCATAGTATTCATACCAAAGTTGCTCTTCTTCCAAGGAGCCAAGCTCTCCAAGGTAGCTCTTGCCTAGCTCACAAGACTACTACTAAAAGAAAAAGTACAAGAGGTGGTAGTGAAGTAAAGGCTCCAAATGTTGGTGTATGTTGAAGGAGAGCTCCACCCCTCTTCTTATAGTGGCTAGAGGTCGATTTGGTGTAGGTAAAATAGAAAACTAGCCAAAACCACCTCAGCATGCCGCCATGCATCCGTCGGTGGAAGCTGGGCCCAGGAGGCAGCCACGGGGGTACGGCCACACCCCTGGTGCGCCCACACCCTGGTGGGGCCGCCTCGCGACCATCATCGCGTGGTCGGTTCCTGGGTGGGCCTCGGCCATTGCCACATCGGTGCTCAGCCTAGATTTGGCATTTAGGTGGGCTTTCCTCTCCTTTGATATTTCGTTGCGCGAATCTACTTTACACTTTCCCTGATTGAGCCTTTTGCTTGGTTTTCCACTTGCATTCAAATACTTGTCCTATAAAACATGATTTCTCTAATACAAGTGGAACTACGTTAATAGTAAAGGCATATGTGTCAAAAGATTGTTTATTTCTCCTGTTTTGGACTTTAATTGGTGGTCGAATTTAATTGTTAGTGACCGCCAACATGCATCACGTCGATCGCGTTGCGGACCTCTAGGACTTGGCAGTAGGGTAGCTCTAAAAATATAGACTTCTTCTTCCACATGGGTGCATGTCTGTTAGCATCATTCGGAACAGGTTGGCTTCCAGGTCCCTTCCCAAAGACTACTTGTACATCCTTCCATATTGAATACATCCTCACCACTACGGTTGTCAGGCTTTGTTTGGCGCTCTGCCTTACCTTTAAAATATTTGCCTCTCTTTCTTAGGGCATGACTCAATGGAAGAAATCAACGATGACCCATGTACACAACATTTCGACATTTTTTCAAAAATATACCTTCCATGTCATGAAAATAGTGTGTGCATGCATTATATCCCTTGTTTGACTGTCCTGAAAGATTACTAAGAGCAGGCTAATCATTGATTGTTACGAACAACAATGCTCATAGGTCAAAGTGTTCATGTTTGTACTCATCCCACACACGTATGCCTGTGCTGCTCCACAAAAGTAGAAGTCCCTCAACTAATGGCCTCAGGTATACATCAATGTTGTTTCTAGGTTGCTTCGGGCCTTGGATGAGCACTAGCATCATAATGAAATTCTGTTTCATGCACAGCCATGGAGGAAGGTTGTAGATACATAGAGTAACAGGCCAAGTTCTATGATTGCTGCTCTGCTCCACGAAAGGATTCATGCCATTCGTACTTAAAGCAAACCTTAAGTTTCTTGCGTCATCTGCAAACTTTGGGAATTTTCTGTCGATTGCCCTCCACTGGGACCCATTAGCGGATTGTCTCAACATATCGTCTACCTTACGGTCTTCTTTGTGCCATCGCAACAACTTTGCATGCTCTTTGTTTCTGAACAAACATTTCAAGCGTGGTATTATAGGAGCATACCACATCACCTTGGCAGGGATTCTCTTCCTAGGACGTTCACCATCGCCCTCGACATCACCAGGGTCATCTCGCCTGATCTTATACCATGATGCATGGCATACTAGGCATGCATCCAAATTATTGTACTCACCACGGTAGAGGATGTAGTCATTAGGACATGCATATATCTTCTGGATTTCTAATCCTAGAGGGCAGATGACCTATTTTGCTACGTATGTAGTGGTGGGCAATTCGTTTGCCTTCGAAAGCATCTTCTTTGCGATAGTCAGTTACTCCCCAAATCCCTTATCGGATACACCATTCTTTGCCTTCCATTGCAGCAATTCAAGTATGGTACCCAACTTTTTTTGCCCCTCTTCACAAGTCGGGTATAACAATTTCTTATGATCCTCTAGCATGCGCTCGAACTTGATCTTCTCCTTTTCACTTTTGCATTCTCTTTATGCATCATGGATGGCTTGACCAAGATCATCAGTGGGCTCATCTCCTACCGCTACCTCTTCTTCATCTTCCCCCATTGCAGTATCATCAAAGGCATCGTATTCAACAAAACCATGAATAATAATGTTGTCATCATTCCCTTCTTCTTCTTGTTCTTCATCTTCTTCCATTATAGCACCTCTTTCTCCATGCTTAGTCCAACAAATATAGTTTGGCATGAAACCCGACATAAATAGGTGTTCATGAAGGATCCTTGAGCAAGAATAATCCTTCTTATTCTTACATAGAACACATGGGCAGCACATGAAACCATTCCACGTGTTTGCCTTGCCCACATTTATGAATTCATGCACGCCCCTAACGAACTCTAGGGAGAAGCGGTCCATGTTGTACATCCATTGCTGGTTCATCTGCATTACATGACGTACACCACATCAAAAACTTGTAATAACCCATATTATACAACATGCATGGTTAGTAGTTAATTAAAAGATCCAAAATATCCATCAATCAACATGATTAATTAATATCCTATACCACACAACTGTTTCACTCTTGAACATTAATTTATTAAAGCCTTGATACAATGTAGACAATCCTAAATAGCACTAAACAAACTAAACCTACAATGCACTTTAGCAGAATAAGGATTTTGTGACCCATTCCAACTAAAACAGACAGATCATTCTTCTGCTGGTTCACTGCCTCATCATACAAAGGTGCACTCTCATCAGTCGCCTTAGTCACCTTTGAAAGAGATTTTTTGATGTGCTCAACATACTTTTCCTCCCAGTGCCAACCATCACATGATCCAGTGCCATCCCACTGAAATTACAACACCAAATCAAGAACTTTAATCAAAATCTTCACAAAAAATGGCTACAAACCATGACAAAAAAATAACTCACATTACGATCTGGACACATGTAGAAGATGCACCCTTGGTTTGGAGACTTCTCCTTTACCCTGTACTCCAACATAGTCTTCTGCCCACACTTGCCGCACGCAATGAGAGGGAGGTCCGGCCTCAGTCGCTTAGGGACCCCATGCGAGGCTGGGGATCCAGAAGCAGTCGTCATCTATGACTCTCTATACTCATTTTCATCAACTACTATAAGTTTCTCATTTTGTGAACCATGAAATTAAATGGGCTATATACTAAAAAAACTTATATTTCTCTATTCCTAAACCATGAAATGAGGTAATGAAAGGTGCATACTAGTTTTGATGAGATACTATAAGATTCCTTCATCTACATATGCAAACTATCAAGTGATTTTGAGCTCAAATGGCATATAAATAAAAAATATCCACCATTATTCTCAATCTAGAAAACAAAAAAATTCTCTATTTCTAGACCATGAAATGAGGTAATGAAAGGTGCATACTAGTTTTGATGAACTACTATAAGCTTCCTTCATCTTCATATTCAAACTATCAAGTGATTTCGAGCTCAAATGGTATATAAATAAAAAAATCCACCATCATTCTCAATCAAAAAACCACAAATTTCTCTATTTCTAGACCACAAAATGAGCCATGCTAGTGATGAAACATGGGATGATGAAGTTGGTAACCTTTAGAATCGAAGAATGGATGGAGAAATAAAGTCTTCACTAATCCCGCAAGCATGAACTCCTTCCACGGGCAAGAATAGAGAGCAGGCAAAGAGCTTGAAATGGCTTAGGCTGGGGGAGGAAGAAGGAGAATATAGCCCGAGACATGTAGTCCCGGTTTGTGGTATAAACCCAGACTATAGGTAGAATTCTTGTAACACCATGGGTGTTAGTCATGAGTTAAGCAGTGAAATTGGACATAAGTAGGATATATCAAGCAATGATTATGATCTCTAGTTCATAATTTTGAAGTGATGATGAAGGTGTTTAGGTCTAATCTATGAAATTGAGTCCCAACCTGAACTTGGACAACACACCTTTGCTTACATGTGGACCCTGGTTAAGGTTAGGCATGAGTAATGTTAAACATGCTTGTTTCATGAACATTACATCAACATGCATCCATCTTGACCAGTGGAAAAGTTTTAAGAAGTTTGGAATCAAGAAGTCACATAAAATGATAAGTTATACTCTTTCTTGAATTGCTTTATCAGGTGAATGGGAACATGGATGTCGACCAAACCTTGCTACCTTGCCCAAATGACTCTAATTTAATTCTACCACAAAAGTCATGAAGGGTTCGTGTTGAGCCAATGCCAAAAAAATGCCTTAATCGGTCTAAAACTCTAATTTAAGGTTTATCGTGATGCTGCTTTGACCAAGGTCAAATAATAGTGTGGAAACAAGTTATGAAGTTTGACTTTTAATAAAAGTTGAAGTTTAAGTGGAGTGATACAAACTTTATTTTCAGACCAAGCCCTAATTCAACTTCTAAGTGTCTCATATAGTGGTCCCGAGTTTGGATGCAGTGTTGTTTTGGCCACAGAAATATTTGTCCCTGATTGACAACAGCGAGTTGACATATTGTGACATTTTTCTTCTAAATTCATATGGTAACTCAACTAGATTCCTTAATATGAGTTGAATTAGACTGTGTGGAGGAAACGACAAAATAAGTCTCATCACTTTTGGAGCACGTTTGGACTTTCAAAAGTTATTGCAAAAACAGCAAAAGTTTCTTGAATTCAGCACTTAACTGAATTCAGTTTTTAGTTTCGTATACCCTACTTTCGAGCTTTGTATCTTGCAAACTAAGCTGAACTTGTCCATGATCCTTTAACCAAAATTGTAGAGCAAGTTGTGCACAACAAACTTTGTTTAAGGATTATGAGCTAGTTGGGTCCCTAACTTAGTCAAACTGAGGCCTAAAAACTAAACCCAGTGTTGTTTTGGGACCTTGAAATTTTGGTTTAGTCTGAGATTACAATGTTGATGATGGTTGGCATTTCACGTTCTCATGTTTTTGTTAAGCAACTCAAGTTGAGCCAAATATAAAAGTTGGACTATATGTATTGGAGAAGAGCATACAAAAAGATGGCACCGGTTTGACTTTGTTTTGACCATCAATTTGGATTTTTGTTCATCGTTGTCAACGTGCTGACATTATCATGTTGGGCGCTAATTATCCACTAATCTATTGCTCTAATGGCTAGGCATCTTTAATGAGTTTTATGGATCATCAGGTGGGCTTCAACTTTGCTTTTGGAACCAAGGTCCAATTCGGCCCATAACTGGCCCAAAAACGCTTCCCACACCAGCCACATCGTTGCCCACCATGTGCTCGAGGAAATGCTCCAAAGGGTGATGTGTGCCCTGTGCGTGGCGGCCATGCGCGCACGGGCGCCTGAAAGGATCAAGATGCCCAAGAGAGAGGGGTGAATTGGGCTAATTCTAAATTTTCTTACAATAATTAAATCCTACGGTTAGCCTAATTAACCCCTTGTACCTAGAAAAGTGTTTCTATTAATCTAACGCACAATGGACTTGCAACCTATGTTCCAAACTTACTCTAGCATGGCAATTCTATGAATGTAACGACAAGTATTGAATTGCTCAAAGTAAATGCTCAAAGTAAATAGAGATAGAGGAACGTGGCGATGTTTTGGCGAGGTATCGGAGAGTCGCCACTCCCCACTAGTCCTCGTTGGAGCACCCGTGCAAGGGTGTAGCTCCCCCTTGATCCGCGCAAGGATCAAGTGCTCTCTACGGGTTGATTCTTCGACACTCCGTCGCGGCGAATCACCCAAAACCGCTCACAACTTGAGTTGGGTCACCCACAAGCTCCGTCGGGTGATCACCAAGCTCCCAATCACCACCAAGCCATCTAGGTGACGGCGATCACCAAGAGTAATAAGCATGAACTCTCACTTGACCATGCGAAGCCTAATGAGAATGGTGGATGCATACTTTGCTACTCTTAATTCACTAATGAGGCTACTCTCTTGAATTCTCAAATCTCAATCACCTCACTAGGACCTTACTCTTCTTGGCACTCACAAATGTGTTTCTCAGCTGTTGGAATGAGCAAAAGTCACTCCACACACTGAGTGGAGCCTTCTATTTATACGGCAGCCTAAAAAACGAACTGTTATGAGCTTCTGCAGGTTGACCGGACGCTCCGGTCAGTTCAACCTACACACAAGTGTTTAAGTGTTGACCGGACGTTGGCAGGGTCCGATCACCACTGACCGGACATGTTCGATCGCATTAAACCATCACTGGATGCTTACTGTACTTGACCAGACGCTGGATCCTCAGGGTCCGATCAGTATTGACCAGACGTGTCCGGTCGCAGATTTCCTTCTCTGGAACCTTACTGGAGTCGACCGGACGCTACCTCTCAGCGTCCGATCACTTTCAGCGTCTGGTCGCACCGAACGCAATCTCTTGATCAAATGAACTGACTGGACCCTACGACCAGCGTCCGGTTGCACCGAAGCCAGTGTCCGGTCAGCATTTGACCCTCCATTCACTTCCAACTCTCGAACATATGTGAATGAAGTTTGCTCCATAGGATTATAGGGCTGTTGTGGAGCTACCTAGTGCTAGTTTTAACAAGTGTGCATCACCCCTAACTCACTAGACTCACCTAGGTCAAGCTACCCATCCATACCCCCCTTAATAGTACGGCCAAAGGAAAAACAAAGTCCTAAACTACTCTAAGTGTCACTCCAACTCCAATCGACACTTAGAACTAGTCATCATTAACCTTGTCGTCCATCCTTTGAAAATCGAAACTGATTTCCATCGTAGGGGCATGACAACCTTGATTGTCCAATTGATCTCCATTACCATGACCTAACTTAATTGCCTCTGCAAAACACACGTTAGTCATAGTAATCTTGTATTGTCATTAATCACCGAAACCCAACAGGGGGCCTAGATGCTTTCAATCTCCCCCTTTTTGGTGATTGATGACAATACCACCTCGAGTATGTGAAAGAGTGAGGTTTTTGACGGGCTTGGTTCATATAAGCTTTTGTCGATAAGAACAAAAGTGTTAGGCAAGCTTATATGACCCAAGCCAACACGATGTACTCAAAAGATATGAAATAAGCATGAGTACAAGTAGTAAAGCTCATTTGCATCGGAAGTATAAATGCTGGAAGCAAAGGCAAATGAGCATTACACAAGTGATATGACATAAAGGAATTCAAAGTAGAGAGCACACATGTCATAAATCACAATCACATAGATATCACATCACATAGATATAATAGTAAACATGGATGCATAATGTATCACACACATAGAACTCCAAATGTATATAATATGCTAATAATAGATAACTAGCTCCCCCTAAAAGTCGCTCCCCCTGAGTCTACATACTCGAACCCTCTCCCCCTTTGGCGTCAAACACCAAAACCTAAGGGTCAGGTCAGTGGGGCTATAGCAGGATGAGTCAGGGCGCTGAGGTACGAGGAGCAAGATGAAACTAGGGTGCCATCATCATCTGACCCTGAGCTCTGTACTGACTAACCCTCTATGGCTGGAAGTGTTGCTGAAGCGGTCTAGGGTCTGAGCTAGGGCAGGTGCGGCCTATGATGCTGCCGGTACGTCTATCAGTAGGATCTGAAGAGGCGACAGACAAAGGGAGCCTCTGAGTAGTCACGGCGACAGGGGCTGCTGTAGAAGGACTGGTGGTATGCATATGTGGCAGTGTAGGCATGCCTGTCAACTCGCTGAAGGATGCTCTAAGACTCCTAGAGACTAACATGTTAGGCACAAATAGCGAGGATGACTGATTTGGTGAGAAGCCCGTATGATATGGTGTGAACTACGGGGCTACCACTGGTGAGGACAACCATTGGTACACCTGAACTGTGGGAGAAGCAAACGGAGCTGGAGGCTGTCTCTGACTCTAAAGCCCACTAGGCTGTACTGCTAGAGTCATTGAAGTGGTGGTAGGCTGAGCAAGCTGGAGTGAAGGCTGTGGTAGTGGAGCCCCAAGTGCTGTTACTACATGCTGCATAAATCCCATAAGCTACTGCTGCATGAGTAACTACTACTGATGCATCTACTACTGCTGCTATCGCTGGAACTCGTCCTAACGAGCCTGAAAACTATGCAAAGTTTGTAGCTATCTCCTGAGCCTATCGTGCCTGATCCTACTGCATCTGCTCAAGAATAGCAATCAAAGCGGGGTCCGTCTATGGTGCAGGTGGAGCTGAGCTAGAACTGTCGGCCTCTGCATCGTATCTGCGTGGAGGCATCTAAGGAATCGGCTGGTAGTCGTCATCCGAACTATCACTAGACTCGGTCACCTCCTGATGTGCCTCAAGCTGCTCCTCCTCAGTAACGGCTATGCCTCTGACAATCTTGTCCTGCTGAGCTACTAACTCTGGAACATCTGGACGACAGCGAGGCTGAGTGGGAGCTTGTGGTGTGCTATGTCCTGATCCTTCTAGTGCCATGTTATAAGCTAGAAACTCAGTGGTGGCACCTTTGTACTCTACAACCATCTCAGGGGTCCTAACCTGCATAGACTTAAGCATCAGGAAAGTGATCAATGTGCATATGGAAGCTGCCTGCGACCCTTGAAGCCCTCAGCTATAGTATCCTCCATCTCTGATAGAAGGAGGTCCCAAATGTCGAACACGATCTGCTGCATTGGGGCATTGAGGAGCCAGAGCTGTAGGCGAGTCAGACCCTCTCTGTATCCCAACCTAGGAAGTAGTGTCCTGCTGATGATGGCCTCTAGCACTCGAGCTGTAGGAGTACGATCACTGGGGTTCCTCCTCGACCCCTCACCAAAGGGCTCCTTGAAGCAATGGCGTACAAGATCTATAGGGGCCACCATACCTCCATGAGGACGCCTGGGAGGCTCCTGCTGTCCATAACATACCTCATGTAACCTGACAGGCTGCTCCTATAGCCTCAATATCTCCCTGGAACTAAAACTCATCACCCTATAGTCTCTGCCTCTGAATGCAAAGTATATGAAGTTATGTTGCAGGTCAATGTAGAGCGAAGCATAAACCTACCGAACCCAAGATGGTACATACAGTCCTGTCTGACCAATCAGATCTGATAGCCCTGGCAAATATGATAAGTAAGGGCGGATATGCTCTCTGGCTGCTGCCACAATAGCCTCAATATTGTAGACTCTTTGAGATCTGAACACTGCCCCACTATTGAGATAAGCATTGTAGAAATCCTCCTGCAGTGGTGTGTAGAAACCCTCTGCTGCTCTCTCATCCCTCCTCGGAGGAAACCACACCTTAAACTCTACAAATCTCAGCTACCAAACCTGCTTGGCCATGGCAACCCTCAAGTCAAGATGTACCACTGGAGACAGACCCTGTGGTCTAGGTGGTGGACGTTATCCCCTCCGCTGTGTTGGTGGCCTCGGTGAGACTGGAACATGGGTATGACTAAAGCGGTGTAGCTGGGGTGCCTGCTCGGTCTCCTCTACCTCGACCTGTTGGCCCTCTTGAGTCTCCTAAGCTGGCCGAGTCTCTGCTGGTGGGGGCTGCTGCTGTGGCTCCCGCTGGGACTCCCCCTGAGGCTAAGGCTCCTTAATAGCCAGACGACGTCCTACCATCATGATAGTCCTAGGTGGACCGCCATGATGATGCTCAGCCTCCTCAACTGTAGCCCTCTGTGCTGGTGTAAGCTGCTGATCTACAATGACAACACCACTGCGAGCACCGCCTCTCTCGGCACGCTCTGTGGCCTCAGTGACTACTGCTGCTCTCGCTGTCTCTGCGTCGGGGTACTTGCGCTTCTTAGATGTAACCTACTTCATCGCCTTGCCTTTGGTTCCTGCAGGCAAGCGAGGCGGGGGCCTTCGATCGTCATCTCTTGGACCACCACCAACGTTCTTGGTGTGAGCCATCTAATCTGACAAGAGAAAAACTGCCGCTGACAAGACCAACTGTCCACTGACACTCTTGAGGCTTGGCCTCGATCCGTACTCACGAGCTTGGCTCCGAGTTGACTGTCAACTACACCTATCACCTCAACAGCACTGACTCGCTGCACGATGGAATAGATAGATATACAAGTAAATACCATATATCTAAAAGATGCGAAACCCTATGAGAGCAAGCAATGTAGGTACGAAATTGAATCGACTGGCTTGCTACCTAATGAAACGGCGATCCGATGAAAAGAGAAGAGACATGCGGGGGAACACCGGGACCACTAGGGTTAGGGTTTGCGATGAATCGATGGCCCTAGTTGCAATTTAGGTCAATGGATTTGAAAATGATCTGGATCAAGCGAAGAGAATGCTAGGGCACAAGCAGGGCCATACCGACGCTGGACGTGGACTGCACTATCGGCGGCGTGAGCACTGGGACTTGGCTCGAAGATGGTGGCAAGGCGGCTGTGGAGGTGTGTGAGAGATTCCTAGGAGCCTAGGGAACAGCTTGCGGCGGCGAGCTAGGGTTACGCGATAGGCAGAGCACGGCGGCACGGTGAAGCTGGCTCGCTGGCTGGCGGCCGCGGGCGCGCTGGCGATAGAAGACGGTGTGGCGAGGCTTGGCGCGGGCAAGAGCAGGGCGAACAGTGGCGAGCGACTACAGTGGTGCATGGCTGTAATGACACTCGGTCGCGGAGCAGGGGCAAGTGCGGGCTGCACTCCGGTGACAAGGGTGTGTGGCGGCGTGGAACGAGGAAGACTCATCGATTTGAGCACGGCAGCGCAGGGTTAGGTCAATGGCGTGAGATGAATCAGGTTATATGAGGGTCCCCCTCGTGACAGAAATGGAAACAGAGATAAGAGACCTAATCCTGCATGAGATCTACTGACCGGACGCTCCGGTGGTAGCGACCGGACGCTACCACGCAGCGTCTAGTCGATTCCAGAGAGGTCCAAATCCTCTGGAATCGCGACCGGACACGTCTGGTGGTCCATGACCGGACGCAGGCAGGGTCCGGCCAGTTGCCTTCAACGCCATGTAGATTGACCGGACGCTGGAACCCTTCCTGACCGGACGCACAAACGCAGAGTCCGATCACTCCTTCAGCTTCAGTTCACCTCCTGTGAACTGACCGGACGCTGGACTGTAGAGTCCGGTGCAGCATCCGGTCACTCTTTTATAGCAAATCTTCAATGTTCCTCCGCGTTGCCTGTTCCCAATCAAGTCCCAACATGAATAAGATCCAAATAAACACCAAATGAGACTGATGTGAGTGACCTCTCTCAAACCCTCTTATTTTTCAAAATATTTTGCCAAATTCTTTGCAATCATGGACATCTCAAACTCCTTCGACATCAATTCACCAAATTCTTTGCATGAGTCTTCATTTTATGATCCAAAGATGATATCATCAACATATACTTGACAAATGAAGATATGCCCATCAAGCTTCTTGGTGAATAGTGTGGTGTCGACCTTCCCAATGGTGAAGCCCTTCTCAATGAGGAAGTCCCGAATGCGCTCATACCAAGCTCTTGAGGCTTGCTTAAGCCCATATAGTGCCTTGGACAACCTATAAACATGATTAGGATATCTAGGGTCTTCAAACCCAGGAGGTTGATCAACGTAGACTAGTTCATTAATAAAGTCATTTAAAAATGCACTTTTCACATCCATTTGATATAGTTTCATTTCATGATGTGATGCATATGCAAGAAGGATATGGATGGCTTCTAATCTTGAAACCGGTGCAAAGGTCTCTCCAAAATCTAAATCTTCAATTTGAGAGAACCCCTTTGCAACTAGTCTTGCCTTGTTCCTCACAATAACACCTTGATCATCTTGCTTGTTGAGGAACACCCACTTTGTTCCAATGACTCTTGCGCCTTTTGGTCGCTCTTCAAGAGTCCAAACTTCATTGTGAGTGAAGTTGTTCAACTCTTCATGCATGGCATTTATCCAATCCGGATCTTTGAGAGCTTCTTCTACCTTGGTAGGCTCATAGCAAGAGACAAAAAAGTGATGAGCAATAAATGAAGTAAGTTTTGAGATCGAGTCATTACACCCTTTGATGGACTCCCTATGATGAGATCTTGTGGATGATCTTGTAGGAGAGGTGTATTTCTTCTATTGACCACTTGAGGAGGAGGTTGTGGAGCATCAACATCTTGTGCTTGTACCACCATTTGCTCATGGGAGATATGAGTATCTTCATTTTCTACTCTCTCATCTTTTTCACCATCTTGTGGCACACTTGATGAAGAAGGTTGATCAATGATTTGTACATCATCTTCATCATCTTTTGGCTTGATGTCTCCCACTAGAATATTCTTCATAGCCTCCCTCAATGGTTCATCACCTACATCATCAAGATTCTCATGTGCTCCTTGGGAGCCGTTAGATTCATCAAATTCCACATCATATGTTTCTTCAACCAAGCCAGTGGCATGATTAAATACTCTATATGCTTTGGACTTTGATGAGTAACCAACAAGAAAACCAATATCACAACGTCTTTGAAACTTCCCTAGGTGTTGCCGCTTCTTATAGATGTAGCATTTGCAACCAAACACCCTAAAGAAGGAGACGTCCGGCTTCTTCCCATTGAGCAACTCATAAGGTGTCTTGCCAAGGAACTTTTGAAGGAATAGGTGGTTTGATACATAGCATGCGGTGTTGATTGCTTCCGCCCATAGAGCTTTGGGGGTGTTGTACTCATCTAGCATTGTCCTTACAAGAGTGATCAAAGTTCGGTTCTTCCTCTCAACTACACCATTTTGTTGAGGAGTATAAGTTGCGGAGACTTCATGCTTGATCCCAACTTCATCACAATAAGCTTCAATAGTTTGTGTTGTCAAATTCTTTTCCATTGTCACTTCTTATCTTCTTGAGCTTCACTTCAAATTCATTTTGAGCTCTCTTGGCAAACTTCTTGAAGCAAGATGCAACTTCGGATTTGTCATGAAGTAAGAATACCCATGTATACCTTGAATAGTCATCAACAATCACAAGACAATAGAGATTCCCTCCCAAACTCTTGTATGTTGTTGGTCCAAATAAATCCATATGTAGGAGTTCTAGCACTCTTGTGGTTGACATAAAAGCTTTGGTTGGATGAGTATTTGCAACTTGCTTGCCAGCTTGACATGCACTACAAAGCTTGTCCTTTTCAAACTTCACATCCTTCAACCCTCTCACCAAATCATTCTTCATAAGCTTCTTGAGTGAGCTCATCCCAACATGAGCAAGTCTTCTATGCCATAGCCACCCAAGTGTTGTTTTGGTGAATAGGCAAGTCTTCAAATTTGCATCTTCAGAGGTGAAGTCCACTAGATATAAGTTGTATCTAAATCCATTGAATATCACTTGATTATCATCTACCTTGGATACAACAACCTCCTTCTCGGTGAACAAGCATTGGAAGCCAGGATCACACAATTGTCCAATGGATAGCAAGTTGAAGCTCAATGAGGCAACATATAGCACATTGGAGATGGAATGATCATTTGATATTGCCACTTTGCCCAATCCTTTAACCTTGCCCTTTGAATTATCTCCAAATGTTATTTTCTCTTGTCCATCTACCTCTTCATCTAGTGAGGTGAACATACGAGGATCACCGGTCATATGTTGAATGCAACCACTATCAATAACCTAATGACTTCCATCGGTCTTGTAGTTCACCTACACACAAGAGATTAAAGCTTTAGGAATCCAAGCTTGTTGAGGGCCCTTCACCTTCTTAATAAGTGACTTAGCCACCCAAATCTTCTTAGGCCTATTCTTGTTAGGGGGTCCTAAGAACATGACTTTCATCTTCCCACTAGAGTCCTTTCTAAGCATGTAGTGAGCATTGAAGGCAAAGGGTCTAGCATGCTTGGGCAAGGGTTGTGGCGGTGGAGTTTGGCACTCATGAGCAAAGTGGCCTTCTTGTCTACACTCAAAACATCTCTTTGGCTTTGGCTTTGGCTTTGATTGTTGTTGTTGAACTTGAGCCTTCTTCTTCTCTACACTTGCCACATATCCAATGCCACTTCTATCCATCTTCATGACGGTGTTCATGAGTAGCTCACTTTGGAGGTGCTTGCCTCTAGTAAACTTGCTCAATCCAATCTTGAGATGCTCTTTCTCCAACTTGAGCTTCTGATTTTCTTCCTTTAGAGCATCATCTTTCTTCTCTTCCTTGAGCTTCTTGTTTTCTTCTTTGAGCTTCTCATTCTCAACGATCAACTCTTTGTCATGATCAAGAGTTTCTAGCACAATGGTGTTGTGGCTTTTCATTTCTTCAAGATCTTTCATGAGCTTTTCATTTGTGTTCTTGAGCTTGACATATTCATCATAGTCATTGCACTCAACCACTTGCTTGCCTTTGCCACTAGATCCTTGCTCAATGCTCTCATCAATCAAATTATCACATGATGTATCTATATCAATCTTAACAACATGGTTAGTAGCATCATGTGGCTCATTTGGTAAAAATTCTTAAGCAATAACAAGAGTATCATGATTGATCTTAAGAGTTGTATACTCATTTTTTAGCTTGTTGTGGCTAGTGATGAGCTCATTATGCACCCACTCAAGTTTATCATGTTTATCATTAAGCTCTTTCTTAGAAGATTTGATCTCCTTGAGTTTGGATGATATAGCATTATTAGTTTCTCTAAGCTCATCATTAGCCTTTTCCAATGTATCGCACTTTGCTAAGAGTGAATCATTTTTAGCATCAAGCTTTTCATTTGTAGCTCTACTCTTTCTAATGATCTTAGTATATTTTCTTAGTATTTTGACAAGATCATCATATGAAGGTGAATCATCATCGCTATCGCTATCATCATCACTAGCTTGCTCATCATCACTACTATCATCATTCTTAGTTACCTTGTGTTCACCCTTGGCCATAAGGCATAGGTGTGTAGAGGATGATGGCGATGGTGGTGGTGAAGATGGAAGATCAATAGCAATGGTGGCCACCTACTCATTGTCACTATCATCATCGGATGATCCACTAGATGAATCAATGTCCGTGAGCCAATCACCGACGATGTAGGCCTTTCCACTCTTCTTCTTGTGGAAGTCCCTCTTTTTGCTATCTCTCTTCTTGTATGGCTTGTTCTTCTTCTTCTTATCTTCATCTTCATTACTTGAGTCATCTTTCTTGTCCTTGTTTTTGTTCTTGAACTTGTCTTTCTTGGGCTTGGGGCATTGATGTGCTAGATGACCAAGTTCACCACAATTAAAGCAATCCATTTTGGAGATTGGTTTTCTTCTAGAGCTTGTGAAGAACTTCTTCTTCTTGCTGTCGAACTTGATGCCACTCTTGTTTAGCTTCTTTAGCATCTTGGCGGCTTTCTTCACCATGAGAGCAAGATTTTCATCTTCATCTTCTTCATCACTTGAGCTCTCATACTCAAGTCTTGCTTTGCCCTGGTCTTGGCTAGCTTTGAATGCTAAGTCCTTCTCTTTTTTCTTGGTAGAGAATGAGCCATCTTGTGGCGTGATGTGCATGTACATCTCATAAGCATTGATCTTTCCCAAGATTTGTGTCGGTGTAGCGGTGGAAAGATCACCTTGGTGTAACACAGTCACAATATGCCCATATTTGTCAATGGGGAGGACACTTAAGATCTTTCTCATAACGTTGGATGGTGACATTTGAGTAAGTCCAAGCCTATTGACTTCCTCTACAAGAACATCAAACATGAATATATCTCATTAGCACATTCTTTGGGAAGCATCTCAAATGAATTTAGCTTTTTAATCACAAGATGATAGCGTTCCTCACACTCACTCTTGGTTCCCTCATGGAGCGCACAAATGTCCGACCATAGTGCATGGGCATCTTTGTGGTTCCTTACGCAGTTGAACACATCTTTACAAAGGCCTCTAAAGATGGTGTTTCGAGCCTTTGCATTCTATTTTTCATAATTAACCTCATTGCCTTGTAAGTTAGTAGCATCCCGAGGTTTTGGGAAGCCTTGTGAGGCGGCTCTAAGAATACCAACATCTAGAGCTTCTAAGTACGCCTCTATGCAGATTTTCCAATATGAAAAGTCATCTCCCTCAAAGATAGGAGGAGGTCCATCCCCGTGAGACATCTTGCTCTAAGCGGTTAAGCTTAAAAACATGAGCACGAGGCTCTGATACCAATTGAAAGGATCAAGATGCCCAAGAGGGGGGTGAATTGGGCTAATTCTAAATTTTCTTGCAATAATTAAATCCTACGGTTAGCCCAATTAACCCCTTGTGCCTAGAAAAGTGTTTCTATTAATCTAACGCATAATGGACTTGGAACCTATGTTCCAAACTTACTCTAGCATGGCAATTCTATGAATGTAACGACAAGTATTGAATTGCTCAAAGTAAATGCTCAAAGTAAATAGAGATAGAGGAACGTGGCGATGTTTTGCCGAGGTATCAAAGAGTCACCACTCTCTACTAGTCCTCGTTGGAGCACCCGCGTAAGGGTGTAGCTCCTCCTTGATCCGTGCAAGGATTAAGTGCTCTCTATGGGTTGATTCTTTGACACTCCATCGCGGCGAATCACCCAAAACCACTCACAACTTGAGTTGGGTCACCCACAAGCTCTGCCGAGTGATCACCAAGCTCCCAATCACCACCAAGCCGTCTAGGTGATGGCGATCACCAAGAGTAACAAGTACGAACTCTCACTTGACAACGTGAAGCCTAATGAGAACGGTGGATGCACACTTTGCTACTCTTGATTCACTAATGAGGCTACTCTCTTGGATTCTCAAATCTCAATCACCTCACTAGGACCTTGCTCTTCTTGGCACTCACAAACGTGTTTCTCAGCTGTTGGAATGAGCAAAAGTCACTCCACACACGAGTGGAGCTTCTATTTATAAGGCAGCCTGAAAAACGAACCATTATGAGCTTCTGCGGGGTGACCGGACGCTCCGGTCAGTTCAACCCGCACACTAGTGTTTAAGTGTTGACCGAATGCTGGCAGGGTCCGATCACCACTGACCAGATGTGTCCGGTCGCATTAAACCATCACTGGATGCTTACTGTACTCGACCGGACGCTGGATCCTTAGGGTCCAGTCAGTATTGACCGGACGCGTCTGGTCGTAGATTTCCTTCTCTAGAACCTTACTGGAGTCGACCGGACGCTGCCTCTCAGCGTTCGGTCACTTGACCACTCCATCGTCCGGTCGCACCGAACGTAATCTCTTGATCAAATGAACTGACCGGACCCTGCGGCCAGCATCCGGTCAGCATTTGACCCTCCATTCACTTCCAACTCTTGAACATATGTGAATGAAGTTTGCTCCATAGGATCATAGGGCTATTGTGGAGCTACCTAGTGCTAGTTTTAACAAGTGTGCACCACACCTAACTCACTAGACTCACCTAGGTCAAGCTACCTGTCCATACCCCCCTTAATAGTACGGCCAAAGGAAAAACAAAGTCCTAAACTACTCTAAGTGTCACTCCAACTCCAATCGACACTTAGAACTAGTCATCCTTAACCTTGTCATCCATCCTTTAAAAACCGAAATGATTTCCATCGTAGGGGCATGACAACCTTGATTGCCCAATTGATCTCCATTACCATGACCTATATTAATTGTCTCTGTAAAACACACGTTAGTCATAGTAATCTTGTATTGTCATTAATCACCGAAACCCAACAAGGGGCCTAGATGCTTTCAGCGCCCCACCTTCACTGCCGCATGGTCGCTCCCCCTGCCTCCCTCGCGCGCAGAGTGGAGACATCGAGCTCCGTAGCGCCTTCGTGCTCGCCCTCTCCCTCACCGCGCTATCGCGCTCCCCTTCCTGCTCGTGAGCATGCATAGCCATGGCTGTCATCATTCCTCCACTCTCGAGCGCCTCACATCCCTGCACCACCATCACCGCCTTTGCCTCGTCGTTCTCTATCTCGCACGCACGCTTGCCCAAGGCAACCATCACTAGAGCACCATGCCGCCGGAGGTGCTGCGGGCATGGTCGCCAGTGCATGTGGTTGGGCCACCTCAAGCCGTCTCAAGCCAAGCCGCGGGCACCTATGGGTGTGCCTGGTGATGGGGATGCTCCCCCGCATCTTCCCCGACGTCGGCGATGACCTCACCGGCCGAAAATCGGCTAGCCGGCGATCCTCCTCCACCTCCCCTATTCTAATTCACGTGAGGGACCTTGTGCAACAATTGGAAATCTGTTTTTGTGAAAGTTTCGGGGTCAGACAAGTTTGTTTTTCTTTTATGGCTGAAACTTTGGAAAATCATAATAAATCATAGAAAAATCATAAAATAGCAAATGAAGACTTTTTGGAATCCTTGAGAGTATATCTATGCAGTAGAGTCATAATGTGATATATGTTAGTAGAAGGTTTTTACTATTTTTATTTATCTACGTTAATTAGGGTTTTCTAGGAATAAATTCATATCTAAAGTTGTGGTGTTCCAATTGCTCTGAAATTTTTATGGTAGGACTACTGATGCTATATGTGTGCCTTGGTAAATATTTTAGGTTCATTGGATGCAATATGATTGATTTATTGATTTAACTTTTTAGTGCTTAATAAATGGTTTTAAATGATTTATAAATAATTTATATATGAAAAAAATGTGAAATGTGGTTCCTTTGCCCTTGCATGGTGATATTGAGACCTGAAGGAATCCTAATATGGCTATATGTTTATAGACAATAATGATCTTTAGATTTATCTTGTTCTCACATGTTTATTAATAATTAATATTTGTCTTTTTCATAGCAATTAAATTATAAAACCTGAGCATATGAAATTTGTGAAGTAGCCATGTTTTGATAACATCTACCACTCATAAAAGTCTCAGCCCCAAACTAGTTGTTCTCATATAGTACTAAAAATAATACATATGTTGCATTATTAAAGTAGAGAATGAATGTTGTGAACATATACTTGTATTTATTGTCATGTGATGCTTCTAGTAGCTATTCCTACATGCTATGATTGTTTGAATATGATTTCAAGATGTTTGGGGTAGCATATATGTCAACAATATGATGGTTTGTAGCAACTAAATGATACATGAATTCAGCATGCCTGTGCTGTTATGGCTGCATGTACAATTTTATGGTGGTGATATGTTTGTGATGCAAATGATATTTTATATAGATATGTTGAATACAAAAGTTGTATATAATTTCCTTATCTTTCTTTTCCTAAAATTTCATGATTTTAGCCCTGATGGTTTAGGAGTTATAGATTTTACAAGTTTGCTGTCAGATTTTGCATGTCCTCTGGATAGATCAGAATGATTGTATTATTCGGCTCATTTAAACATGGAATTGTGTATTTGTGATAATACTATAGTTGTAGTTCTTTTCCTAAGCTTTCTAAAGTGTCTAAGATCACTGCTTTTGGTGGTCTAGAACTCTAGTTATTGCTGTTCAAAGTAGAACGACAGATTCTATCTAAATCTAGACAGAGATGCCTTCTTGGTGTTGTTTAACCTTGTTTGCTATAGAATCATCTTAAGATGATAATACTAAAGTTATAGATAACTTAATAAGCTTTCTATAAAGTTAAGGATCATGCTTGTTGGATGAATATAACTTGAGATATGCATTTCTGAAGTTAATATTAGTTTTCTATCCTTAGTTGTATAAGCTCTACTTCATGATGTATTTTGACCTTGTTATTTGTTGAATCAGCTTTTGGTGTTCATAACAAAGTTTTATATAATTTCATTAGCTTTCTAGAAAGTCTTTAATCACACTTTTTGCATGCCTAGAACTCTGGGTATGATTAAAACAAGTGACTATGGTGCTCCTATTCAGAATCTGTGTTTGTACCTAAAATTGTTTGCTTCACCTTGCTTTGCTTTATGTGTTGCTAAGTGTGGCTCATGCCTTTGATGGTGTTAAGTTAATATACCTAAAACCTTGTGAAACTTATGTCATGCTTGGTGCTACCTTCTTTGCTATCCTAGCATGATAGGTTGTGGAATATTTAATTAAGTAACGTGGAGTGCTTATATATGTTCGGTGTAACCTTGTGCTCATCTTGAATACTTTTATGTGAGGCATCTCATATTGTCATTCTTCACATTCATGCACTTACATTATTGCATCTTATCTAGGTACGCTAGACACACCACGTGAAGGACGTGATGTTGGAGCTGAACCCGAAGATGGAGTTTGGTGAATCCATCCTAGAAGATAGAAGGACTAAGCAAGTACCAAGATAGGAGATACTCGCCAAGCGAGTGTCATTTAACAAATACTGACCTAGTGTTGGATTCCAGGCATGTCTCGGAGCATTCTAAGCCTCCTATGTTTTTACAAACATCACTTGAGTCCTTTATATTTGATGCATTAGGTTATAAGAGTTGGTTAGAAACACTTGATGCATAGAACTACCTTGTCCAGAAATATACCTTGAACCCTATGTAGGTTCAGGATCGAATGTATGCTTAGCAATGCTTAGACTGGTAGAAGTCGGGTGATTTTCTATCACCTACGAGATATAGGTGAATACCAAAGCACGGTTGACTATATTTGCTATCATAGAAAATAACCATGTGATGATGAATAAACAGAGACCGAACAGGGATATGGGGATTGAGAGGCAGCAGGACATGGAGGTCTTGTGTGCATGTTTTATCCCGTCTGTGTCGATTAAGGACCGTACCGTTGCTGGCACTTCTGCCGAGATTGAACGCATGCCTCTCACTTAGCTGGCCGGATAACTTCGTTCCGGTCGCGAAGCTGAGTAGCTCAACTCAGTTCGGGCCCCGTTCTGTAAGAGTGCGTACTCTGGATGGTAGTAAAGATGTGCGGGGAGCCAGACGTGAGCCGAAGGACAGGATAGTCCTGATCGTTCTGGCAGCTGGTTGTCCCTTGATTGTGCGACGCTGATCGAACCCGCGAAATATGTACCTGAGTTGTACCAAAGGTGACCTAAGACTACCTTGGCGTAGGTATGTCTGGGTTTGTGTTAGGAATAACTGCCTAGCTGGTTGCAACCGATTCGAATCGCCGTCTCTCCACGATAGTGAGAAACTCGACTAGTCCCAATATCGTAGTAATTGAACTATGTAATTTGATGGTTATGATAAACATAGGAAATGTTACACCAGCTATGGTTACTATTGCATGTTATTAAATGATAATCAACATGTTTGGCACAGGTTAGTTGCTAATCTAGAGATGAATTGCTATAATTAACTTGGTTACAAAATTACAAAATGTATACCTCAACTAGTGGCTTTTATGCAAAATGTTGTCAAGCTAGCTCCCCTTATATAGCCTTTCATGATCCTTGGTGTCACTTTATTTTTTAGTTTAGTGACGGGTAAGTCTAACTGAGTACATTCGAGTACTCAGGGTTTATCTCACCATGTTGTAGGTGAAGTCTTGGCCTGCTGAAGATGGTGGCTAACCGCCGGTGGGCTCGGTGACTATATATTTATTTCTCATCTATATGCTTTTGTCAGAGGATGTCACTTATGCTAGCAATGTATTTGGAACTTATATTAATGTAATCATTTGAAAGCTATGTTGTTTTCCTTAACCGGTTTTGAAACCCAAACTTGTACTATTATTTGTGAATCTATTTGTAATATTATTTTCGCTGCAACTCTGTGTATGTGATGTGTATTTGTCTAATCATGCGATCTTGGTTGTGATATTGATTTACTGAGGTCCTTCGTGACACTCGGTGGACTACCAGGTTTATATAAGTGAAAGTATGTGCGCATCAACATGTTACACGGGTACAGCCGTACTTAATCTTATATAAATTGGACGGTTCTGTCACAATTCTAGTCCTGGTTGGAGCCACCAACCGGGATTAAAGGTTTAGTCACGGCTGGTAGCTCCAACCGGGACTAGAGGGTGACTTTTAGTCCCAGTTTAAGCCACTAACCGTGACCTTTAGTCCCCTCTTGCAAAAGCTTCTACCGGGACTAATCTTATCTTTAGTCCCCTCTTGCAAAAACTCCAACCAGGACTAATCCTATCTTTAATCCCGGACCAAAAAATGGCCTGGACTAAAAGCCTAGAACGGAAAGCTTGTTCTCTATTAGTGTAGATAAATTGAAATTCATTTTATCTTAGTAAGTGGAAGAGGATTAACTTGTCATCTCACTGTATCTTCGACTTTGGCCTCTCATCACCTTCAGAACCTCTCGCCACCCAACGGATCTGTATTTATATGAAATGGTCTGTGTAAGTTTATGAACATACAATCATATTGTGCAATCTTTTTGTCCTTGAATAAAAAATACATGAGCTCACCAGAAAAGTAGTTTGCCATTGATGAGCACATGTGTTGAACCAGAGGTCTGATCTGAAGAATTTTTTTGCATCCACTGCTTTTTTGATCAATGACTGATAGTTGACTTGGATATTTTCAAGTATTCCAAGTCAATGGAAGCAAACAACGAAATTGTATTCAAAGAAACACGATGTGACAACTACATGCACTTGGGACAAGGGTGTCACTATATGATGCAATTCTTTCTGACCAAAGAATGTTGTTGTTATCGAAGAGACTAACGAGCTTATTGTTGAAGATACAGCTGCTAGGCAGCCATCCTACAGTGTCTGACTCTCACAAAAGGGTTACAGCTGCAGCCGAGACAGCACTGCAATAAAGTGCAGCCGAACGGACTTTGGCAACAGCAACTGGATTTTAACGAAGACACAAAGGACCGACAACTCATGACAATAAATGTCATATCATAGTATACAGGAACACATTATTTACAGCAGCACTATTCATTTGAGTGGACCTTTTTACCCCTGCCCGTCAACTAGACCCTTGGAATATTCAAACCTGACTAGAGGCAAAACGGTCCATTTACAACCAATACTACAAAGCTCACTCAGATTTGACTCTTCAGGCCTCGTCGCTGACCATTGCGTTGTTGTTTTCTCCCAAAGACCACATTATTGTTTTTGTCATTTGGCATGTGTGCCGAGAGAAAATAAGTAAGACAGCAAAATATCTACAGTTATGAAACCGATTTTCCCATCACAGAAAGACAAACAACTAGTAGAAAACCTTTGCGGGCGACAGTATGGACACATTCCGTTTTGCAATTTTTTAATATAAGATTCCAAAATGATTATTGAATGATGCATTTTCCTTTCAATCAGAGCATATAATATCATAATGAGATATCGAGATGAAGAGGAGGGGGCAGCAAAAGAATACAATCATGTATAGTAATTAGTAACTAGATGTTCCGAAGGCCTGTTCTTTTTTCCATGCATGTCATAAGGGCGTAAAAATTTCACCAGTGGAAGCAAAGTGACTATGTCACAATATCTCGACGGAATTTGTGGTTATTTCCTGATCCGGTGAGCGGAAAATAACGAAAATAGCAGAGATCCTGTTTCGAGTAGCAGGAAATCATGTTATCAGCTATATCGGTTTACTAAAAAATGTAGAACCAACTCAAAACTGAATACGATAGATCTACAACATATGCAATTTAGTAACAAGTGACCATCAAGAAATCATAATGAGTACTTATAATCGAGGAAGTTTCTCAGACTGACACAGAGAGAGCGGATGAGATACTGACCTGAGTGTTCAAGAAAAAAAAACGTTAATGTTTGGCTTTGCAAGGATGTCACGAAGTTCTGAACAACTCCAGCTTCGTTAGTCACTGTGCCTGTGAATTCTGCCGTGTAACGCATAGCCAAGTTCGGTCCTTCTCTAGCAAGTCTTCCTCCGAGACAGGGATATGCCAGTGACCTTTGTCAGATTCCTGAATTTCACAGAGAATTGATGGAACAATCATAAATACCTCTCCACATAAATGACACAAGACTTATGGACCTCAATGGAAACTTTGATATCTCAAAGCCCCGTTTAACAAGACCTTTTTATCATTCATAATGTTCATTTTAAGTGTCTCAGTATCCGAGTTCATATAATCTATTTAGCTATAAGCTTATAACTCACTTAATCCATGGAACATATTCAAATACTAATAATTAAGCACCTAGAATTTTTTCTTAGTGTTCAGTAAACTGTGTCAAAAGAATATTGGAATGGATCTATTACACAACTGATACACTATTTCATCTTAAACTCAGACCTGAATTACAACTGAGTATGGAGGTGGCATTTGAAATGTGACGCAGCTGTCTTCAATACTGAAGTGTACCTGTTAGTGAAAACGATACTGTGAATAAAATCTGCGGTGAAATGCAATGAGATACAGGCTTATTGAGCAAAGGGAAAGTCATTTCATGATACGTGTTTATGTTAGTCAAGCAATGATTCATGAATAACATAGTGCGTACAAAATATTAGGTACTAGTGTGCTACTGCTCTGTCTACTTTTGTCTTCAAAATCTCATGCTAATTGTACCTATTGTGTCTAAATATTCGGTAAAACATATATAGAACTAAGACATGATTTGATGGCTTTATAGTTTCTTAGTGGTGTATGAATCCATGACATGTGAAAAATTCTTTCATGTTCTGTTTTGTCTTCAACATGTTTAAATTTTCAGATGAAAATGATTTATTTGCCAAAAATATTAGCTTTTTATCTGCACAAGATCAGGTCCAACAGTGTAAGACAGCGTTGTGGTAGAATATAGCAATAGTACAATTAGCTTCAACTTCCATAATGAGAAACTTCTCTTTTGTAAAATACATGATCCCACCTGATGCCTTTCCTTCCACTTGGGGAAGAAATCATCTGCGTATAGCAAGCATCTTATTAGATCAGCCGATTTTGGAAGGACATGTTGCAAGACCTTGTTCAGCCGCAAGTTTAACGTGGACGATGGCTAGGATGGGTGCATTGGAGAGAGCGGGTCTCTCGGGCGTAGACTCCGAGCATACTTAATGTTTTTCCCTAGTTGTCCATTAGTAAAAACCTTAGATGATATTGTGCTCATTATGGAGGAGATCCAATCGCACCATTTCCTGCTAAAACCTAGTGCAGAGATCGAGGACCTATAGGACGAAAGGCTAGCTAATGGAGTCGAATGCCTTGGAAGTGTCAAGCTTGATGAAAAGGGCCGATTGTTTTTTCTTGTGTGATATTTGTATCATTCTATTTGGCATAGCTGAAGTTGTCATGGATGCATCTTCTCTCGATGAATGCATTCTGGGCCGAAGCTAAGTTCCATAGGAGCACAATGCTTCTTCTTTTTTTGAACTTAGAGCACAATGCTTCTTAGTAACAATGCGACTCCTTAATGATAGCGAGTTATCGACTATGGAAGTTGATCGGGCACTATACCTCAAGCATGTTGAAGTTCTCTAGCTAGGTGCACATGCTAGTTTCCTTCATAGACACGTCTGTGGAAGTTGATCTGGTCACAATACCTGAAACCCCAGTTTACTTATCATATTTGAAACTAAAATTGTTGAAGTCGTCGTAGCATATATTGCAGGTGGAAGCTCAGGGCGCATTTAATTTTCATAATAAAGACCTGTTCTGGTCTTCATCACGTATCACGTGTAAACAAATCAAACAAGTAACACAGGTGAATGTACTTAAACACAAGAGAAGGATGATCTTTTTTTTGCGAATCAGAGCTTCATTCATTCATCAGGGAGTATGAGAATTACACTCTTCAGCCAACAGGTTTACAATGCAGGCCAGAGCAAATTGCCACTCTCCCAGCCTGGTGTCACCTGTGACTTTTTGCTTTGCTAGTGTATGGGCTATACCATTACAAGAGCGACTACCATACAATAGGGTAAAATCAAGAAAACCTGAACTAAGCTCACGGATCTCCACACCAGACAAGGTCTTTGACTGTCCAATCCATAAGGGTACACAAGAGAAGGATGATCATGCACGTCATTATGTATGTTTGCATTGTTAATTTTTCTGGTGAAGAGGATGAGATGATTTGGCAGTTTACTGCCAGGGGCGGATTCAGGGCCCGGGCTGCCAGGGCTGCAGCCCGGGGCATAGCCCAAAATCTTCAGTAATAGCACTGCTATGCAGTGCAAAAGGAGCCTGTGGCAGAACCGCTTAATCTAATACCTTCCGGGAGTACTTGTCTTCCATTAGACACTAAGTACCCAAGAGAGGGCACAAACTACATAGTTCCATCGAGCACACCCCAAGGGAGAACTTGAAAATCCACATTTTTCTATCAGGATCACAAATGAGAGAATACAGCTTACAGCATTATCTTAAGTCATTTCTTGATATTACCTCAATTGATTATAACAGCGGAATATAACGATGTTATCAGAGTTATAGAGGAAGTAAGATTAATTTAATGATATGATAGAGCATTAAGGTAGTGGACATTTTCATACAAGAGATGCTAGCAGATTTTTACATCTTTTCTTATAAAAAACATTTCGTGAGAGTTATAAATAAACACTACGGTCGCTGCGTGAAAGGAATCATCTCTGAGCCCATCAGGAGGTTTCCATACACAAGAGTCAGCTCTAAGTATCCTTCGATCACCTGCAACAGGAGAATAAAACCCTGAGTACTCGATTGTACTCAGCAAGACTTACCTGACAGGAGAAAAATAAAAGACTCCAAGGATATACAAGGCTATCTGGCTTGTGTGTTATTGCATTTGCGGAAGCATTACTAAACGTGCGTCCTTATATTCAACTTCATTAGCAGTCATCATTAGTTCATTAATTAACCATTCTATGTAAGCACCTATGCTACTTTCAAGCAGGTGGTAAGCAATTAGAACCATTTTGATCATCTTTCATATTCTAATTCTTACTACGGTGCTAGACCATAGCCAGGTCGTACCGTCTTACGGAAACAGCGATTCACGAACCAATATATCCTAGCTGGGTACCCCGAAACACATGCCTCGTTTGTACCCCAGAAACAAACAAGATCAACCCGTTCCACTCCTGTCACGGGGTACAGGTCCCCGTCCAAACTTGGACTCCAAGCCCCCACACTTGAGACCCGATCTCAGTATGGTGCTTAGACCTCTACCTTTCCCCGCCTCCAATCAGTCGGTCCGAAAAGAGCCGGAACCCACGACAAGAGCATAACGAGCCTTCTCGCTTCCATAAGCAAGTATGTGCTCAGGATAATAAGTCTGTGACCTGACTACCATCCACAGCAACGAACGGTTCTCAATCGACACAAGCGGAACAAGTGCAATCCGAGCCTCGCTCGAATGCCTAACCAAGCCCAGATCCAAAATACTATTCCGCCCGGTCTCCAATTATCATTTATATATATTTCATGTGACAGTAATTTAATAACAACAATAATATCTTTCCTATCTCTCACGAGTGACAGGTAATTACTCGATTTCTACCGGATCCTATAGCATAGCAATCTACACGATCTTGACATACTAGTAGGACTCATAGGATAAGGATATATATATATATGCAAGTGGTTTTTATTCAACTCCTTAAAACTTAATGCACAAGCATAAGATAAAGTGTGGAATAATATGGGTTATGCACCGGGGCTTGTCTGGGTAAGATATAACCAAAAGTTAGCATTCTGTCATAGTGACACGATCATCAAGGCATCATCTTTCCGCTAGTTCAGTCGACTTCATGATCCATCGTTGTTCCTATTATGATATGCGTGAATACAACGCAGAGGCGCAATTAATCAACGGTAACCGCAACTCTTAAATATACCATTACGCTCCACAGGCTAATGAGCCAGATTTAATGAGTAACGTACTGGTCTACGTATCCACGTCGTCAAGTAAGACTTTGTCTCCGGAAAAATGTTCTAGTTTTAAAATTCCAAGATGCTTTGGCATTTTATTGATTAAATATATATTTTCAAACTAGGGTTCATTGAGCTACCTTAGCAAACTAATTATTATGGAGCAACAAAAATTATAGTGAGCACCTAATAATGTGAGGAATTTACTATAAAAATTTGAGAGCCAATACTATTACCAATTTATCACAACAATTCCTACAAGTTTATATCTTACAATATTAAGCATCTTAAATTAATTAGATAACTCCTGAAAATATTATAAAACTATGTGAACAAAATATACTAGCAGATAGATCACAATTTTAGGAACATAACAAAATTTGTCTAATAATTTTTGGACATCTACATGATTTTAGATTAATTCCATAAAACTAGTTCTTAAATTAAAAATACAAAACTATTTTAAATTTTTTACTAAAAAGACGAACCAATCTAGCCCAACACGGCCCGCGCGGGACGCGGCCCACGCGTGGAGGTGGCCCACGGAGGGGAGCCCGCGCGTGCGCTGGCATTTTAGCGAAAATGCCCCCAAGCTACCTACTATTCTCGCAACCACTATTCGTCCTATTTACTCAGTCAGCACTTATGCACGAAAGACCCTGAGAGAAGCTGTCTTCGCATCGAGGAGGTCCCTGCGACCCCCGCGCTCACCGGCATGGTGTGGACTGGTACGGCCCCGTTATGCCGGCCAACCAGGACCCTTGAAGACCTAGCTATGGGACCGATGCTCACCTATGGGCCGACGCGCGACGATGGGCGGTGGTTGCACGAACGAAGGTGAAAGCAGAGCGGGCTCTCCCCGGCGACGGGCGACCTGCAACGGCAGCAACCATGTTCCGGTGAGCCACAGTGTGCAACAGATACTAGAAGTAACGGGTAAGCATCATTGGCGCACCACGATCCTACCCGTGGCGGTGGCCTGGCTGGAGATGCCCCGAGCAAGTCTGGCCATGTGCGCGCGGCGAGCTCGACAGCGAACCACAGCCACGCGGCCATGTTAGTGGCATAGAGGCGGCTATAGGGCTGTGACTTGGGTGCACACGACGAAGAGAGGTTCTAGGCGGGGCTAGTGGTGCGGTTAATTCGACGCAAGATGGCGAGGATGGAGCTGGCCATGGTGAGACTAACTGGGCCTTAATGGCGTGGTGGTAGGAGCAAAGCTCCAAAATTGGAGCTCAGTCGAGCCGCAATCAAAGCGGGATGGGGACGGCTAGAGAGGGGACGTGAGGGCGGAGCGGTGGGCACAGCGAATTAATGGAAGGCGTCCTCTTGCGTTTAGGCCCTCTGGCGTGGCGCAACGGCGGCAGCAACAGAGAGGCGGACAGGGGAGAAGCGAGTGGATGGGAGGTGGTGGGGACTCGGTCAGAGGCTCGGCATGTGCGTGCTTGGCGGAACGCGATTGGCACGACCAGGGCGTCCCATGGCCAAGCGCTAGCCGACAGCCATGCGCTCGCTACCGACATGGCCCGCGCGCCGCAGTGCCATAAATGGCAAGGCGACGGCGACACGGCCTTGTGCGCGCGGCATCAAAGCGGGCCAGTGACGTAGCGCGGTGCAGCGGGCATGCGCGAGTGCGACGTGATGCGACAGCAGCTACAGCGGCTGCGTCACGGCACGAGGTGGGTCAGCGGCGCGACAGCGCGCGAGGTAGGGGCAACGCCGCTCAGCCGGGCAAGCCACAACAACGGCGACTCCTCGCGGTCGGGTCAACGCGCCCCTGTGGCCTAGTGACCGCGCCCAGCTCAGAGGGCTAGCCCGAGAACGTGTTGTGCATGGATTTTAAAGCATCGACTACCACTAAACCATTGCCTCTAAACCGAAACCGACTTTACCACGATCAAACTGATATATGAGGCTACTCAGCCGAGCTAAAACACCGCATCACCCTCTAACCCAATCTCTCTAAATAAATTGTTAAACTTAGCAATGTCTGGCTATTGACAAACTTGGAAATTTTCTACGTTTTAAGCTAAATTTGATTTCAATTTGCGATTTCTAAGCTATTGGAAATATTAGCTAGTAATATCATTTTTCGACAGCAAGTATTTCACTGCCATCTACAAAGTTCATATTTTAAACTTTATTTAAGTGCCACACACATGTTCTGTAGTATTTTTGCTTAATAAAAATTGGTTTTAAACCCTACTTGTTATGCATGAACTATTGAATCAACTTTCGTTTAGCATTTTTATTGATCATTTCAAGTCACAGAAATTGATCTACACACTTTATCACATGCATTAACACATAAACATGATGCTCGTGACATAACTTAGTAGTTGGTTTAGGGCGTAACACCGAGGGTGTTACAGAGCCCAAGCAAATAGCCTTTAGCCCCACTCGACGATGCCGAAATATAGCCTCAACGCCTCCTAACAGCTCTACAATTGAATTTTAGCAAAATTTCTAGCCTTCTAAATGGTGTATGTTTTAAAATTTCTAGCCTACAATAATTTAGCCCCCCTCCTAACCCATTTCTGAATCCGCCACTGTTTACTGCCAAAGGCACTTATTCTTCACAGTCTCTTTATAAAATTATTGATTTCAGAGACATCAAACCGGTTCATGTTTCTGCTATATTTGGAGCATTAAGATACCTCCTAGGGTCCATACGTTCCTGTGGATGCTGATTAATAATAGAGTTCTTACCAGAGATAACCTAGCTAAGAGAAAAAAAAAGTAGAAGATGGGACCTGTCTTTTCTGTGCTAAAAAAGAAACTAGTCAGCATTTGTTTTTTATTGTGTTGTTGCTAAACGGTGCTGGGTTCTAATTTCTGAGATTATAGAAGTTTCAGTAGGTGAAAATATGGTTAATATAGGAAAGTTTTGGCTAAGTAGTAAAAGAAATGGTCTTTTAAACATTGTTAGCTCCGTTGTTCTCAGGTCGATTTGGAAACTTAGGAATGAGTTTTATTTTTAGAGAACTGGCTAGAAAAGTATGGATGTTCTTCTCTACAGAATTCATGGAGTCTTACGGAACTGGACAGTTCTGTGTCGTGTGGACAAGAGGGAGTTGTTGAATGTCTTTTTGAGGGAAATCAAGTCTGCGGGGACGATGGTGTTATGGCTCCTAGATATCCCCAGGGACGGTGCCTAAAGCTTTTCAGAGTAGTGGATGCTGGCGGCCCGGGTGGAGAAGTCCACGCTGCTAAAGCTGTTGTGAAGTGGGCCCCGGTAATGTCTTGTTGGTCTCGTTTGGATGGTATGGTTCTGGAGGAATTTTGGAGGAATTTGTGAGAGGAAAACACTGTTCCGGATAAAAAAAGAAGCGGATTAAGCCGAGTTTAAGAGCACGCGAACGGGGCCTTGGTGGGGGGCGCGGAATGAAGACCTTAAAGACATGTAATAGGCTTGGTTAGCTCGACCGTTTTTGTTGTTGTTGGTTCAAGCGTTAGACCTTTTTGTTCATGTTTGTTATCTCAGGTTGTGTTTAGTTCGCGAAATGAAATTTTTTTGGATGTCACATCGGATGTTTCGGGAATGTCGAAAGGGGTTTTTGGATACTAATAAAAAAACTAATTACATAGCTTGCCTGGAAACTGCGAGACGAATTTATTAAGTCTAATTAATCCACCATTAGAGCATGTTAGTTACTGTAGCACTTATGGCTAATCATGGACTAATTAGTCTTAAAACATTCGTCTCGCGATTTCCAACCAAACTGTGCAATTAGTTTTTTTCGTCTATATTTAATACTCCATGCATGTGCCGTAAGATTCGATGTGATAGTTTAGGATAAAAATTTTTTGGAACTAAACCAGGCCTTAGTTGGTTATGTCCCACTGCCAGCTGGAGCTAAGACGACTTTTGGATAGTTTTGTGCTGTAACAGATGTTTGGTCTTTTCATATTAAGGGCGTCCTCATTTCCTCAACGAGCAGTTGCAAATCGCCAGCCGATTAGAAATAAAAAAGGAAAAAATATCCAGGCAGACGGAGTGTTGGCCATGTAGTCAGAGATGGTGAGCGCATGGGGGAATGTGCGAGCTAGGCTAGGAGTTGGTCGCTGGTGACTGAAGTTTTCGCATTCTCTCTCTATCCATGTAGTCAAGTAGGTAGCGACTTGAGCCTTGTAGGGGACGCCTAATTGAAAGGCCGGGCCGTCCTGTCCTTACTCTAAAAAAAAATGTTTGCATTGTTAGCGGCATGCACCTGCTTATGTATAAATAGCTACACGGTATAATCACTACATAATAGTCAAGCATCCCCTTTCAATTTCAACATCAAAAATGAAACCGAGGATCAGTTTCTGTGAACAGAGTGGCATGCATTAGTTGTACCATATCACTCTGTATGCAGCTATCAGTGCGTCGTCTTCTCGTGTTAATCGCTTGCACCAACCAGGTATACCGTGATCCAGCGAACAAGAACAACCAGGAGTCAGGACGGCCGGGCCATGGCGGCGGGGACGATGATGCGTGTGACAATGGAGGTGGGCTCAGACGGCGTGACGCTCATCACCATGCGCAACCCGCCCGTGAACGCCCTGCACCCCGCCAGTAAACCACGCCAGCTTTTCCCCTTCGCCTCCATTGCTTTTCGACTTGTTTCCTCTGCCTGATGGCCCCGTCGTGCTCCTGGCGGACTCCATTGAAGTCCAGGGAGGTACGCTAGCCACGGAAGGCAGGCGAAGTTGGTAGCATGGGGCTTATCTCTTCGCTGAGGCTGAGGCTGAGGCTCCTGCCGTCAACGAGGCTGAGGCTCCTGCCGTCAACGAGCATATTGTAGAGCTGGAGCCCCGTGACGCACCAGGGGTGTTGTTGCATGAACTGCTGGAATCCTCTACAGTGCATTTGTCACTGGAAGGTGGACCTGATGAGGATCAGGCCCACCCATAAGTAAGGCCTCGTTTAGATGCATTCCAAATTCCAAGTTTTTTCACTCTCTTTCCATCACATCAATTTTTAGCCGCTTGCATAGAGTATTAAATGTAGGTAAAAAAAATAACTAATTACACAGTTTAGTTGGAAATCACGAGATGAATCTTTTGAGCCTAGTTGGTCCACGATTAGACAATATTTGCCAAATAAGACAAAAATGGTACTATTCATCGGGTTCACTTTTTTTCGCAATCTAAACGAGGCCTAAGTAACAAATGCACGTGTGAATTGACTGTGGATGAGTCTAGAACGTGGATTCCAGTGTTGTGCTGCATCCTTTGTCGTTGCATAGGTGAAGGCCGATTTTTAGTGTACCGTATCGGCCCAATCAAATTGATTGATTGCGACAAGGACAGGACTGATCGATGAGGTGGACGTCAATTCGATCCGTTGCTTTCTCCTATACTCCGGTACCATAAAAAGCGTCGCTATAGGACTTCTTAGGTTTGACCAGGTTGAAAACATTAATAAACATTTGTATTTTTAAATAAGTTTATATTATGATAATAAAATCAACGACCTATCTTAATTATGTACCATAAATATTAATATTTTTTATATATATTTGATTAAAGTTAAAAATATTTGATTTCTTGAGAAGCGAGAATAATATTTTTTTTGTAGGAAGAGGGAGTAGGTCATTTCTGCTCGCCGGGATGTGACCACCCCTTTCACTTTAATTTGTCTATCTATTGGTATTACTTCAATCATAACAAATAACATTCGGAATTACTCGCAGTCTCCTGCTATTTTGAATTGACGATCCACAGCTGTTGGATGAAGATCTAACGGGTGAAACAAGCACTCGACAAGGAGACAGGCCCAATTCCAATAACATTTTGGATTCTGTATAGTTTCCATGATAATATTTAACAGTATAAATTTCCACCATAAGATTCAAACAAACTTGTGAGAAGACGGAAAACGATGCAGCATGTCACAAGCGATCTGTCATGATTTAACCATCCTTTAGAATTACAGAAACAGTTCCTCAACCGGTCGGTGAATGATTTTTTTTTTCTTATTTTGCCGTTAAATAAACTACAATGTTTCAATATTTCAGCTTCGGAGGACAACTATGTACGCCAAAACCAAAGGATACAATACAACTGCTACTACTTGTTTGCCGCGGAGAATTAAGATTATGTGCATGGAACGGCTTCTCTGTTTCAGAATACAACTTCACATAACATGGCAACGTATTCACATACTCACAGCCTGGAAACTGAAGATTATTTTCAGTAATCAAATAGGGATCAGCTTTACAGAAAACCAGAGTCAGTCAACTCGAGCATAAAACAATGAATTATCATTTATTGAATTACTACATAAATGCAGCAGGCCTGTTTTTCTGCCTGCTACAAAACGACTCATGAATGGTTGTCCTGTTCCTACAAGGCCGGTTGCCAGATATGGCAACAAGGACTATACTATCTATCTTGCCCAATGCCCATCTATGTACAGAAATCATTTGCAGTGCAGGCGTCTTGAAATGAAGAGGCCGAATTCTGTACCTAGTTTTATTTAGCTTCCAATACTATCTTTCGATCCACCATTTGGTGTAGGTTGTTGATTAGTTCTTGGGGTTTCAATAGTGCTTGAAGAAGGAAAGTTTTCTTCAGCTTCTACTGCAGACAAAGCAGGTGGTGCTCCATGATGCTGTCTGGCATCCAATTCCATTGCTGCCTCTAATGAGGATTGTTCTGCGACATAAGCACCAATGTCAAAAATGGAAAGCTCATTTGAATGTAATCATTAAAAGGACATGCATTTGTGGGTATGAGAAGCTGCACCTACTCAATTTTCTATAATAACGATAAGCATATAATAGTTGCATGGGTCCAAATATTCAGAATTTCTTAGTTTTAGCGGAGGACTAGATCCAATAACCGGTGGTCTATGGTTGAGCGAGAAGTACCGGTTTCTAGGATCTTGGTTATTAGAAAGGAAACAATAGATGGATATATGGAAAAGCATGGGACTCATAGCTTCGGTTGATGTTACCAGGTAAAGTAACAACCTTTTGCATAAATATTTCCAAATTCCATCAATAAATGTTGCGATTAATGAGTGCTAAATTAGAGTCGATTTTCATATATAGGGAAGTAGTCTAGCTCCTGTTTCCAGATGAGATATTCTTTCAGATTTGATGAATCTTAAATGGTCAGATTTTGCTGGCTTAAATGTCCCACAGTAGCATTGCATCCACATGTAAAAAACTGAATGACACATTTTATGAAGGCCACAGCAATAAGAGACTCACCATTTGTTCTTCCACGTTTGATAATTTCACAGAGATACTGTCGTAGCCCAGTCAATACTAGGTTTTCTTGCGCAGCATTTATCTCAGAAATATCTTGATCACGCGAAACCAAAGGAAATGAACTTCTATAATCATTTCCAAATGTAGTATTCTGTTCTTCACACAGTAGTGCTTGTGTTGTTGGAGATGCAGGCTCATTTCCAAATGTGGTATTCTGTTCTTCACACATTAGTGCTTGTGTTGTTGGAGATGCAGGCTCATTTCCAAATGTGGTATTTTGTTCATCACACATTAGTCCTTGTGTTGTTGGAGATGCAGGCCTAGAAACATTCGAAGTTTCAGACCAATGGGAGCCCATTTCATTGATGTTCGGTTGATGACTAAATCCTTTGCTAAGGATGTCCGTTGAGGAGGCTTCTTTGAAGTCCTGCTGTTTGCAGTTACCATTGTTTAACCCGTTATTTGACTGGAATCCCTTCTCTTCTGCAATCAAATCAATTTCATTATCTGTAAATACAAGCAACGGAAAAAAAATGTTAAAAACATATCTAGGGTTATGACAATTAATTGATGTCACTTGTATACAATATACATCTTGAACACATAATTGTGAGGTCAAAGAATAACATAAGATGCCATATGTTCTCATGTTGATCTTAAATTATGACACTATGATATTTACCAATATTATTACTTTATTCTCTCTTTTGCGGAGCATATAACGCTCAAAGCTTTGGTCCAGACTGGCTCTGCACTTCTAGTTAACATACGTGAAGTCTCAAGACTGGAAATAAATATGGTGGGAAAGCTAAGGAACTAACAAACAATCTGAAAATGCTGCTAGTAAAGAAATTTGAATAACTTGGATTTGAAAAAAGGGACAGGTGTGTATGACTGGGTTAGTGGCTTAGTGCCTTCTATGTTTCATGCCTTTCTTATTGCCAATGCACAAAACTCTTTCACTGATCTGTAGTACTTCACCTAGAACTGATGCTTATGCAAATCTTGGGTTCCTTAAATGTTCATAAAAAAGAAGGAATAACGGACAGACTCTATACCAGCTACTGTTGCTGCAGCCATTCTGCAAACCATCACCAATTGCTTGACTAAATCATGGACCTCCCTGAGGTGGATGGTGTTTGCTAGTGGAGACCTGATAAAACATTACATCTCATTAGAAGGTACATAGAGTAAACAGAGAGGAGAACAAAATTGTTTGTTACTCCCTCCGTTCCAAATTGTAAGTCGTTTTGACTTTTCTAGATACATAACTTGTCCTATGTATAGATATACATTATGTTAGATTGTAAGTCTTTCCACCCTCCAATAGCTTCTCTATATCTCTATAGCTTGTGCGCACTCTAGAGAGCCAACGCTCTTCATCTTTGGCTAGCGAGAAATCTGGAATAGAGAATGGCAACATTTGGAGATCTAATTAAAGAAGCTGTTGGAGGGCACTTTTTTCACCAAAATCTCTATTCCTATCAATAAGGAAGGATATAAAGAAGCTCTTGGAGTTGCTCTGAGGGGTAGTGCCCTCCAGGATGGCACCAGATCAGACGAGTTTTTTCTCCCTTTATGAAGTAGACCAAAGGACCTAGAGCACCTTTTGTGTTGGTTGGCTGGGCACTTAAGTAATTCCATGTCCTTAACAGGACATCAGCTTATTTTGATCAACTCTTGCATTATTTAAAAAAAGGCTAAATACATTTCAACCTACCTGTAGATTGGGTTATTTGATTTAGAATTGGCAGCATTGTGTCTATCAAATCCTGTGGAACAGGGTGCAAGCAGTGAAACATCTGCATGGTTACCCTAGCACACAAGAACAGTCACAAAAATAACAGTTAGACAAGTAAATAAGCATTTGTCAAAAAATATATCGTAGAAACAAAGATAATGAAAAGAATGGAACTGCTAGTGTCCTGCAGCAGAAGCATCCAAGGAATAGTGATGCCAATAACAAGAAGAAATTATCTTGTTAACTCAGTATTTGGTTAAATTCCTTTTGCATCTCAGAATTCATGCATCATGCATGCAGTGTATTTGGTGCTGATCAAATAGTTTGGAAGTAAGAGAACACACCTGTTGATATTGTGTCTTTGGCATGCTTCCTTCAGAATTTATCCTAACACCTAGGGCATCTTCATGGGATCTTTTTCTACTCAGAGAACAGATATATCCTGATGATCCAACAGTACCATTGAATGCTACATTAGCTGCTTGTTGAATGTGATTTCTGTCAGATGCATGGTCCCTATGAATTGAACTTTCCGTGTCTTCATTTCCTTCAGAGTTTTTACAGTGCATGCATCTACAATTTTTGGAGCAAAAAACATTTGCTTGGTAGCATTCACAGTACTTCTTTAGGCATCCAGACTTCTTGCAATGACAACCTTTAAGGTGCTTTGCTACAAGAGGCACTGCTCCAGAATTATCCTAATAGACAATAGTCAAGTAGTACAGGGTCACATGCAGCTCAAGCAAAGAACTAGAGTGTATTGAGGCATCAAAAAACAGAGTGTATTGGTTGGGAAATAGCACAAATAAATACAGATTAGGCTCATTTCAGAATTAATTTCAGAAAACAGATAAATATCCTGCTAACTAATAGAGAAAAAAAGACCTAGGAAAAATGAAGAATATATTAGCCGTGTAGCATGGATAAAGACCTGAAAAGCTTTCCTGAAAATATTACCTCAAAAGCTTTATTTGGATAGTATCGGTAAAGCTTTTCAGGTTAACTAATATCCAGCTTTTCAGGCTAATTTGGATAGTACTGTTAACTCAGTAAGAATATATTACATTGAGGAGAAGAAAATGAAATTAACTTGGACTTCGACCAGATGCTGCCCGTTGATCATTCAATTGCTAGGAATGCTAGCTAACAGCCAGCATCTAGGAAAGATCAGCCAGCCAAAATGTTAGCTCAGAGGATGTCATGCCCATTTAGTTCCAAGTACAGTAGTAAGCACAATGTGCTAAGGAAACAGAGTTACTAATGAATATGCTATATAAATATCTGCATTACCTTGCTTTGCCTATTTCATTGATAACTAGCAGAAGAACAATCTATGTCAGTAAAAAAACTAAAATAAATTGCCTCTGGAACAGATAGCGGAGACACATGAACTGCTATTGGGTTCAGATAACATAATATGATTGTACCAACATGTAACTAAAGAAAACTATTGAAGGATAGTACCTTTCGAACATTGAGTGTATTTGGGCCATTTTCAATTTTAGGCTGAAAAGCAGACGGGTTACGTTGACGAATTGCCTCAATTGCTTCGTTTCTGGCATTCTCATTCCCAACAATGTTTCCACAATTTGAACAGTTGCATCCATCACAGTATTGAAGTTCTTGAAAGCATTCACAGTACCTAACAAACAAACACCAAGCCACCGAGCTTAACCTTTAGTACATAGCATAACATGCTATATAAAGAAAATATTCAAATAATTACAGAAAAGTGCAAACTAATATTACAGCTATTAAGAAAAAATACTTGAGATCACCAAACCAAAATATTAAGGTGGGAATAATAGGAATAACGGAAAAGTGGGTGAGAATAGAAAGTGCAAAAGAAATAAAACTACAATAAGACAAAAGGCAACTGGTTGTTATTCCATAAACCAAAATCCAATGTGCAGATATGTTTGTCCACTAACTAAACAAGACCATATAATTTATCTATTTATGTCTCATTAGTAAAGAGAGCAGAGTGCTCTCAATGGTCAATGCTACCATAGTACCAGTTATACCATCCTCATTGAGTTCCTTTCAATACTCGTAAGATGATAACAAATTATAGCTAAGAATGGATATCGTTAATGTTTGATGGAGATCCTACCATTTTGCACATAACATGTAAAAGATATCTATTTTCACGAATTTATATTTGCTTTGCGCTATACATGAAAGTGTATGTGAAACAAAAAATAACACTCACATCTTCAAACATTTTGAGTTTCTACAATTACAATGCTTCTTTTTCTTTGGAGTAACACTTTTCACTTCTGTGGAAGGCTTCCTGCAAAAAAATAGGGTTCAAAGTTCAATGCAAGGAATATGTTTCCAGCAGTATGCTCTTTTTTTGTTTTTCTAAATGTAAATGAATCATATCACAAGAAAGTAGAAACATAAATTTCTGTAGGACGACATGCAAGACAAGTTCTGATCATTTATGTTGACAACATTGAAGAATATAACACTTGATCTGCCCGTAAAAGTTGCAACATTTTGACCTTGAAACGTATGTAATGTTTGACCTCAAAGACGTCAATATTTCAAACCAGGTGTCCAAAACTTCATTATAGAAATGTTTAGGCGCCAATACTACTGCAAACCATGATAGCCAATAGCAATTTGAGTCATGTCACACTTGCCTTTCCACGACCAAGAAATGTTTAAGTATCAATGCTAATCAATTGCAAACCCTGATATGCAAAAACATATTCAGTCACATTTGCCTTTCACACGGCTGTGCAGGGCCATCTGTTTTGATTAACACAAATGCACCCACAAGCTACAATACTAAAAATTACTCCAAGCTCCACTACACCTCAAACATTCTTACAGAAGTCGTAGGCGAGAATTGCTACTATAGGTGAGACGAGGGAATGGATCCTTCTAACTCTAAGATCCTCATAATTCTTAGAAATATTCAAAAATCTCCGACTCATTTAAACAGAATGGTAGTACCAACAACAACAAGCAACAAGAGGTAAATTAAAACACCTGAGCTAAACCCAACAGGCCACACGAAGCAAGAACAAAACCACATGCAAACACACCAACAAAAGGGAAATAGAGAATCTCAAGCGGAGGAGCTTCCTCACAGGGGGTTGAAGGCTATCGGCCACTGTCTAGGCGCCGGCATCACGGGGGCCGCCGGCTTGGGCTGCTGCGAAGACACCGCAGGAGCCTTCGTCTCGCTCGCGGCGGCCAAAACAGGCGGACTCGACAGCTGCTGCTGATTCCTCCCCTGCTCCATCACCCCCACCAGAATGCCACCGAATTAGGTCACAGGCCAGAACGCCGAGGCGGGTTCAGCTGGACCAATACCGTCGCGCACCGGCTCAAAAGCCGAATCTTGCCGCGCGAGCTATCTGAATTGGATGAATCCTTTAACAAGGGCGAGTTCATAGACTCATGCAGTGTCCAAAACTCAATAAGCCGCGGGAAGCCGGAGGGCAATAACGGAGCAGATCGAAGGAATCGACCTCAACAAGGGAGATTACGAGGGATTAGATTTATGGAGATGATAAGAGGAAAGGCAAAATCTTTCTGGAGTTTGGGATCGAGGAGGGGGTGGTGCTGGGCTGGGGGAGAAGAAGCTACGACGGGGCAATGGAGGGGAGGTTTGGTCTCTCTTCGCGATTTTTTTTTGAATCTGAAGTATTTTAAGCATTTATTTACTCTCTTATTCTCTCTCCAAACTCTGTACAGGGGAGAGGATGATTTGAATTGGACGGATGGATTTGAATTGATTTGAAAGGTTGGACGGCTGGGGGATTTGGGTACCGTGGCTAGGCTTTCTTTGGATGTGGTCTCATTATTTTGTTTTGGCTTATTCGCTCTGCTTATAATCCACGGTTTGAACAGTGTTTTTCTCTTACACCAAACCAGTCAGTCATGGCTTATAAGCCAATTCAGCCAAAACGAACAGACTGAAAATTTGAAGTTTGATGAAAGCAATAACAAGGACATAGAAATTGAACTGGTTTTGAATAGGCAGGTGTAACAGAACCGACCAATTATACGAAATTAAGTAAGAAAATCATCCGCCAGAGCAGACGATTTAGCAAACTTAAGCCCGTATAACCCGGTAGTCCGTGAAATCACGAAGGATTTCAAACCAACTTCCATTCCAGCCAAGATCGTAATAAGTTTAGCGGTCACCATCACATATTACATAAAAGTTCGCAATCTCAGATACATCAGAGTTTCAACATAGTTATTACAAAACCAGTTCGAATAAAAGTAGCGGAAGTCATTTGTTCAAACCACACACACTCACGCGGAGTTCAAATATAGTGCCAGCGAATGATCATCTCCAACAAAAGCATCAGACGAGACGTAAGGAATGACCATGCCCATGGTCCTAAGCATCACCCATCGCAGGATACAGACAGTTGATACAATAGCCATAATACATCTGCCCATCTGCAACAAGTGGGAATAAAACCCTGAGTACAAGAAGGTACTCAGCTAGACTTACCCGACATAACCGAAAATAAGTGACACCAAGGATTATGAAGGGATTTATAGTAGGGTAGCTGACTCATTTGCAAAAAGAAGCATTTTTAGCATTTCAAGAACCTTTCTAAAAGCATTATTGCCAAGTTAATTATTATTAACCTGTCGACTAGATTTGCACCTATACTAGAGTAAACATGTGATTAAGCAGATAATGATAACCAATGATCATTAAACAACTTCCATACTGTCATATTCATTATAACTGTCCAAGTGTTCCATAAATATTTACTACGATGAAGTAACTCAAGTCAAGTGCTCACTATCCAGGAGCGATGGTGATTCGAATCGATTCCTAACCAGCTGGTGATTTATTCCTTACACAAACCTCACTCACCCGCTAAAGTGAGATATTGATCACCGAGTCAACTTTCCAGGTATCTCGAGTTTGCCAGGAACCACATGTACCCGGGGGCCGACCGACTGCACTTTGGTCTTATCATCTCGCCCCCGTGTCCTACCACACCTGCTCCGGCACAGTGCGCTGCGGGCAATCTACTCGGCCCGAAAAATCTCCCAGCTTCACGGTCGGAAGGTACTTTATCCGGCCAGCTAAATGTAAGGCATGCGTTCAACATGACTCGAGGCCCAACAACGGTCGGTCCTTAATCGACACAGACGGAAACACTACAGTCAAAACTCTACAAGTCTCCGTCCGGTCTCAACTTCATTTAACACTTAGTTATACCATGACTTCATAGTCATCCAAGCAGATCTAGGTAACCACCTATAGCTCGCAGGTGACAGGAAATCACCCGACTTCTACCGGTCTAAGCCAGCTAAGCATTGACTCGACTACGGATACCCGGGTAACAAGGATATAGTATAACAAAGGTAGACAAGGTATAATGCATCAACGGTTGCAAACAACTCCTGAACGTAATGCATCAATTAAAGTAAAGCATTTAATTAAATAATTGTAAACTGGGAGAAAAATGCTCCGGGGCTTGCCTCTCTCGAAGGAGCTCGGACGGTGATCGGGGCACTCCGGAAGTTTCTCAACGTCCTCCTCGTCGGCTTCGGGCACTTCCTGCGGCTGCACCTCGAACTGCTCCTCGGGCTCCTCGGGTATGACGACTGGGTTCTCGATTTGCGATCCTATATGATGCAATACGCGTAAGTGCTTATGCAATCGGTGCATCAGATGAGATGAATACAAGGGATATGTTAAAATGCAAGGTAGTCAACATCATCCAAGAAAATATACTATAAGCACATGTCATCTACTGCATTCTCTTCTACTACTAATATGTTAAGTCAACATATCTTATTAAATGCTTCAAAGATACACCAAAGCTTCACTAATTTCTTAATCACACATAAAGCAACACTTAATCAAACTCTAATTAATAATAGGTTTGAATAGCAACCTCTATTTTTATTGCTCAGAAAAATCTTAGAAAATTACCATAGCACATTACTACCCTAAGTAGTCTATTATCAGATTTTCATGGTATTTGAATGAGTGGATTAACCTACACAAAAATAACAAGCTATGGCAGGATTATGAACATAAAAATATTTTGAACTGTGAAAAGTGTCAAACAACAGAGTTAGTATTTTTCCTAGGTTCTTCATAGCATACAATGACTATACAAAAATTATCACATACATGTTTTATACAAAGTTTGCTCTCTAGCTAAAATAACAAAAATCAGTCATTAAAGGTACTTGAACTACACCTCAAAATTTTCCCACAACAAATGCATGAAACATATTTTTCCTAGGAAGTACATGACATAAGAAGATTAACAAACTTGGAATCATATTTTTCTGAAGCCTATAGATTTTTCTACATATTTTTCAAGTTATCAGCAATATACATGATTAAATAAAATTCTACAGCAAAGTACCTCAAAAATGACATGCAATAATTTTCCCAAGTAGATCTGATGATAAGGAACCTAGACAAATTTATTTCAACAGATTTGGAGCAACTTTGAGTATCCAAACATTTTGCAAACCATTTCTATTTTCAAATAATAAAGAATAAATTGAAAACCATTTATCCTGCGGCTACTGGGCCAGCCCGCTGGATTTCATCGGCCCACGGCCACTTTTGGCCTACGCGGCCCGAGCGCAAGGAAGGGGGAGACGGCCCGGCAGGCGTCGGCCCACGGCCTGGCTCGGCCTGGCTTGGCTGAGGTAGAGGCCATGCCGATGCTTGCGCTGGCGCGACGGCGCGGCTCGGCCACGAGGCCAGCAGCCATCTTTGGCCGAGACAAGGCGAGCTAGCGAGCACATGCGATGTGCGAGAAGATGGCGAATGCGGTAGGGTAGCTAGGTGGGGCTGGAGAAGAGAAGGAAGGTGACTTCCATGGCGGCCGAGCACGGCGGCGCCATGGCCGTCGGTGGCGGGGCTTGAGGCAGCGCTACCTTGGCTCTGCAGTCGGCGCAAACATGAGCATGACTTGAAGGAGAGCGAGGCGGAGCTGCGGGCGTGTGCTTACTGGCCGAGGTGGAGGAGCCACGGCGGATTTCATCGGTGGGTGCGTGGGCGCGGCGAGAGGCAGAGTTGGGGCGCTCGGCTCTGGCGGAGAGGAGAGGCAGCACGGGAATGAGCCAGCGAGCGCACTGGTTTCGACAGGTGTAGGTGGGCGCATGGGCGTGGGCGTAGGCCGGCTGCGACACACGGCGGCGTCGACGGCGCATGGCCACCACGCGGCGGGCAAGCTCTGCCGCGGTCGGGCGCGCGGCGCGGCGCGTCAGCGGGCAGGCGCGCGGAGGCAGGCCAGGCGTGGCGCGGCGCTGGGCTGGGCTGAGCGAGGCGAGGCGCGCGGCGCTGCGGGATGCTGGCTGGGCCGGCTTCGGTCGTGGGCCAGAAGCGAGGCGGCGGCCCGCGAAGGAGAAAAAGTCCTTTTCCAAATATATTTTCAAGGAATTTTCACATGCCATCTTTCAAATATTATTTTGAGCAGGAAAATGACATCTTTTGAAAATGTACCAAAAATGAAAGTTGATTAGAATTTAATTTTCTACAACTTTGCTTTTATGACCATAGCCAAATTCTTTCTAGATTTTGAATTGTAAGATCAAAGTCCACGTTTAACTCAAAACCCTAATTTTTGGGAATTTATTTTTGAAGCCAAATTTTGAATTAATTTGAATACAAACCTTGCTCCAAAAATTGAACTAAACATTGCTAGATGATTTACAATAGTAGCCAAACATGTTTTACTAACCTAGCCAGCAAAATTAGGGCAAAACAACTCTTAAACAGGTGTATGCAACATTCAGGTTTCACACATGTTTCAAATGTTTTGAAGCAGTGTTTCAATTGTTATTTACATGATTAGGCATGTGTGATTAGAATGCTTGATGATGCATGATATGTATGATTTGCAGTGCCTAATACAGGCATAACATCGGGGTGTTACAGCCCTCCCCCCTTATAAAAATCCCGTCCCGAGATTTGGGTTATGAACCATTTGTTATAAAAATCTTCATAAGCTTTTTGTAGATACTCTCCTGTTTCCCAAGTTGCATCTCCCTCATCATGATGATCCCACTGTATCTTGTATGTTTTCACCACACTATTCCGAGTAGCACGTTCCTTAGTGTCTAACACTCGGACTGGTTGCTCACGATACACCAAATCTGATTTGAGTTGGATACCTCGAGGTTCTATTCTTTCCTCTAGAACACGCAAACATTTCTTGAGATGTGATACATGGAAAACTAGGAAAATAGTACTCATTGTCTTAGGTAACTCTAACTTGTAGGCTACTAGACCTCTTTGTTCCAAGATCTTGTATGGTCCTACGAATCTCGTGGCAAGCTTTCTTCGAACTCCGAACCTTTTCTTCTTCATTGGCGTAACTTTCAGATAAACATAGTCACCAACTTCAAACATAAGGGGTCTCCTTCTTCTGTCTGCATAGCTTTTCTAATGTGATTGGGCTGCTTTCATATTCTGCTGAATAATATGAACTTTCTTCTCGGCTTCTTCTACAAAGTCAATGCCATAATACCTTCTATCTCTAGGCTCAACCCAATTCAATAGTGTTCTACATTTTCTACCATATAAAGCTTCGAATGGGGCCATCTTGATGCTTTCTTGATAACTATTATTATAAGAAAACTCAGCTAACGGTAACCATGACTCCCATGATCCCTTAGAAGACAATATACAGGCTCTTAACATATCCTCCAAAACAGCATTCACTCGTTCAGTCTGACCATCTGTCTGAGGATGATAAGCGGTACTACGAATCAAACTAGTTCCTAAGCCTTTGTGTAAATGTTCCCAAAAGTGAGCCATGAACTGTGAGCCTCTATCAGATACTATGGTCTTAGGTATACCATGCAATCTCACAATTTCTGCGATATACTTCTCAGCATATTGAGGTGGTCAATATTCTGTTTTGACAGGCAAGAAATGAGCAGTCTTGGTAAGACGGTCCACAATTACCCAAATCGAATCATGTCCTTTTTGAGTAGTGGGCAAACCCGTGATAAAATCCATACTGATATCATCCCACTTCCAACCAGGGACTGATAAGGGTTGCAACATACCGGTAGGTTTCATGTGAATGGCTTTCACTCGACAACATGTGTCACATCTGACAACATATGCTATAATTTCTTTCTTCATTTTGGTCCACCAATAACGAGATCTTAGTTCTTGATACATCTTACTACTTCCAGGATGGATAGATAGCTTAGAAAGGTGAGCTTCGTCCATGAGTTTATTCCTAAGCTCTCGATCCTTGGGAACCACAAGACGGTCGTCAAACCACAACACGCCCTGTTCATCCACTTTAAAGTGTTGAGACGGCTTTTCTTTTATTTTCTCTTTGATGTGGAATATCCCTTTGTCGGTTGTCTGGCCTTCTATTATCTTACTCTCCAAAGAGCAACTAATCTGAATACTATGTAACACAGCAGGATGCATTAGATCGAACCCATCTTTGAGTAATGGCTGCACATTCAAGTAATGTGACTTTCTGCTCAAAGCATCTACCACTACATTGGCTTTTCTAGAATGATACTGCACCTTCAAGTTGTAATCCTTGATCAATTCCAACCATCTACGTTGTCTCATGTTTAGCTCTGGTTGGATAAAGATATACTTAAGACTCTTGTGATCTGTGAAAATATTGCACACATTACCAAGTAGATAATGTCTCCAAATTTTTAGGGCGTGCACAACTGCAGCAAGTTCAAGATCATGTGTTGGATAGTTGACCTCGTGCTTTCTCAATTGACGTGATGCATAAGCAATGACTCTCCTTTCTTGCATAAGAACACAGCCTAATCCAGTTTTCGATGCGTCGCAAAACACATTAAATGGTTTCTTGATATCTGGTTGTGCTAGAACAGGAGCAGTGGTCAACAGTTTTCGCAAAGTGTGGAAAGCTACTTCACACTCCTCTGTCCATACAAACTTGTGATCCTTCTGTAGGAGACTCGTCATCGGTTTGGCAATCTTCGAAAAGTCTGGTATAAAGCGACGGTAATAACCCGCTAGTCCTAAGAAACTTCTAATCTCAGGAACTGTGGTCGGTGCTTTCCAATTCATAACTTCTTGCACCTTACTTGGATCGACTGAAACTCCATTCTCTGACAGAATGTGACCAAGGAAAGGAACTTCCTTCAACCAGAATTCGCATTTGCTAAACTTAGCATACAGTTGATGATCTCTAAGTCTGGTCAAGACAGTTCTCAAATGCTCTTCATGATCTTTCTCGTTCTCGGAGTACACCAGAATGTCATTGATGAACACTACCACAAACTTATCCAATTCTGGCATGAAAACTGTATTCATCAAAAACATAAAGTATGCAGGAGCATTTGTCAAGCCAAAGGACATGACAAGATACTCATACAACCTGTATCTGGTGAAAAATGCAGTTTTCGGTATATCCTGTGGCCTAATCTTGATCTGATGATAACCGGATCTCAAATCTATTTTTGAGAACACCTTGGCCTTGGATAATTGGTCAAACAGAACATCAATATGAGGCAAGGGATACTTATTCTTGATGGTTACAGCATTGAGTGGCCTATAATCTACGCATATTCTCAACGTGCCCTCTTTCTTCTTCTTCACAAACAAGGTGGGACATCCCCATTCAGACTTGCTTGGCCATATAAACCCCTTTTTTGATAAATCTTCTAACTACTTCTTCAGCTCAGCTAGTTCATCTGGAGGCATCCGATAGGGTCTCCTTGAAATCGGAGCTATTCTGGGGACTAACTCAATTCCAAACTCAATCTCTCTATCCGACGGAAGACCAGGTAGCTCATTCGGGAATACATCCGGAAATTCACACACTACCGGAATCTGATGAATAGGAATGACTGCCGTAGCACATGTAACACTTATAAGGTCTGTTCTCCGAGGTAATGGTACTTGGAAAGTACCCTCACCCAGGGGATCCTTAAGGGTAAGTACTCGACTTCCAGTATCTATGACTGCTCCCTAATCCTTCATCCAATTCATCCCTATAATGATATCCAAAACTAATCCAGGCATAACTATCAAGTTCACTCAGAACTTCCTGCTACCTAATTCAAGGGTTGCCCCTCGAACCATCCGGTTGGTCAAAACATCAGCCCCTGCTGAACTTATACGGTAACCATAACCCAATTCTGTGCATAGTTGTTCATGTTTCTGTGCAAATGCTTGACTCATAAAAGAATGCGATGATCTAGAATCAAATAGAACAACTGCAGGGTTTTCGTTGATAGGAAACTTACCAGCAGTGACAGGCTCTCCCTCAGGAATTTCATCCACAGTTGTACTATGCACCCTAGCATTATAAGTCTACTGCTTCTTCTTGGGCGGGTACGGACAAAACCTCGAAAAATGGCCGGGTTGATCACAGTTATAGCAGGGTCCTCTCACTGTCCCGGCAGATCCCACAGCTCCCTTAGAACTACCTTGTACCGCAGTTACGGCTGCTTTGTTGGGCTGTACTGCCATCTTGTAGGGCTTCTGAGGTCCACGGAAATTCTGACTTCTTTGCTGAGGTGGCCGGAATCTAGCGCCTAGTGCCGATGGGCAATATGGAGGACGACCTCCCATAGGTGCTCTAGCTTGGGACGGACCACCTTCAAGGGCTCTCTTGCGTGTCTTGGCTGCGGTGCTGGCATTGTTATTCTTCTCCTACTTTAGACAATCGCTGATGAAGTCATTGAATCTAACGCGGTTGTTGGTACCAACATGCTTCATCATTTTTGGATTAAGTCCCCTCTTGAAACTGGCTATCCTTTTAGCATCTGTGTCAACCATGTCGGGAGCATAGCGACACAAGTTGTTGAAGGCATGCAAATATTGCGTCACGGTCTTGGTGCCCTGGTTCAACGCCAGAAACTCTCCCAACTTCATCTCGGTCAGCCCGGGTGGAATATAGACTCCACGAAAGGCCTCCGCAAACTCTCTCCAAGAAATCTGAGCATTTGGAGGGAAGGTGGTGCGATGGTGCTTCCACCACATTCCCGCCGGTCCTTGCAATTGAAGTGCAGCATACTCCGTTTTCAGCACCTCAGTCATCCTCAACACACGGAATTTATCTTCCATCGTGTTGATCCATTCCTCAGCATCGAGTGGCTCTGTTGCTTCCTTGAATACTGGCGGCCTGGTGTCCATGAAATCTTTGAAGCTGCTATATTGGTTCACTCCCATGCCACCACCTTGATTGTTACCACGTTGAACGTTGTTGGCGATGGTACGTAGAAAATCCTCCATGTTCTTCTGGGATTGCTCCACGTTGCGCTGACTCCTGAGCAGCTATGCGAGGAACATCTCGGGGGTAAACGGGGGAGGAGGTGGCAAATGCGGTTTATGGGGAGGCTCATTGTTGTTGCCGTGGTTTCCACCACCACCACCACCGGTCCCCGCACCGTTAGCACCGGTCTCAGCGGCCTCATACGTGGTTCGGCGAGTGTTTGTCATCTGTATATTTCAGCAATAAGTAATGATTGAGTGAAGCTGTAATAATTATGAGTGAAGGAAAAATTATGCCGTACTGAATTTACTGGAGAGAATAAATTCATACAATAAAACAGAGGCACAACAATCGCATCCCAATTAAAACAACATCACTTAATCGAATTACTTAAACGGCAAACATCGCGTCCATACAATCAAATTGCCAGCATACATACACTGGACTTTTTATGCGTTCAGATGTCGCATTCGAAAATCAGTTCCAACCACATGCCAAGTCTCATACGTTCGAAGCAACATACGATAGGTTACATGCCAACAAAAGAAAGGTCATCGCGACAGGACCTAGATACTAGTGCAAGGCAACTAGCTTACTCCTCAGGGCCATCGTCGGGATCGGAGACATCACCATCGCCTCTAGGTGAAACTATAGGCTCATCCTCGTTATCGTCGTCGATGTCCATGCCAGCGGTGTCTGGTGGAGCATATGGGCCAACCCCATTGTAGAGCGCATGAAACTCCTCGTGCAGGCTGCTGTTGTATTCCTCTAGCTCATCGACCCTCTGTAGCAGGAGGTCCCACTTGTCCCAGGCTTCATTCTTTTCCTGAACCAACTGTCCAATCATGCGGTCTGCATTGTTGTTGAGTTGAGTCAACGTATGCACTCGCTGCATAGCTCTATCACCTCTCTCAACCGCCTGATCTCGCTGTAAGTTCATATTAGCCAACTGCTCCTGCAAGCTAGCTATAGCACGTGCCTGTCTCTTCTTCTGCTTTCTCCCCTTGAGCTTATCCTCACCACGCAAGCCAGTCAAAGTCCAGTAGGTACTCTCGAGACCCTCATATGCTCTGATGGTGGCGAACATAGCACTCATTGCCTGGTTGTCGCTAGCCTGTCCCTCAGCTGGACCTCTGACCAACGCACTTCCCTGAGGCTGAACCCAAATGGCATCACGAGGATCATCCCTAGGAAAAGTGCCAGCTAGAGCTGCTGCAAGCTCATTGGGAAATCTGCTCATAATGTCCCTGATGACACGGAAGGCTGCTCCCTCTGCACCCTCAGCTGGAGTGCGACCCTCAAACTCCAAATGCCAACCATCCCAATCTGGAGCATCACCGAGAGCAGGAACCGTGATCTCCACCACTGCGAGTCCATCCTCTGCTAACTGGTTCTCATTCCAAGAGTACACCGGCTCTTGACCCTCTGGGTACCCCACATCATGGAGCACTCTCCAAAGCAAGGTCAGCATGCCAAACTCGCTCAAGAAGGTGTCCGTGGTGCGGTGCTCCCTCAGGGCCAACGAATGTTGAGGTGCTCTTCCTCCGGTGGACTTATGGGCGGTCTGCTTCGTGCGGGCCATCTATAGCAAAAGTTCTTTTATTACCTCGGGGAAACATATTTTAGGTGATACAAATTTTATCAAAATGAGATAATCAATTTATAAGGGGAGGAATGCATGACATGAATGAAATGCACAAGTAACATGATGTATGTACGTGCCGTACGTTCTCACAAACTTAGGAAATAAATAATTTCTAACGACGAATTCGGTGGCATACAAACGATCTCTCAAATACGTAGCTAATACGTTCTACACGATAGCGTTGTTATGTACCTGCAGAAGATTCATTTCAGCCCAATTCCCAATGAATGCATAAAAACAGTAAATTTTATCTACACGCTCTACACGAATCCCCAGATACGTGTACAATGGTAGTAACTACCCGAACCATCGTCCTATTGATGGCATCGCCTCAACAGACGGAAGACCCATACATGAGATACCTTTATAAAACATGCGTAAAACATGTAATTACTCCAGCATCATATAAGCATTCACCCTAGATCGGCGGTGTATCCGATCATGCTCTCACAACTCACACTTACCGAGGTGTAGAGGTAAATGATCCATACATTACCACTCAAACAAGTGGCACTCATACAATAGCACGCCGTATGAGCGACGAAAGAGAATATGATGCAAGAACCCCAAGTCAGTACTTAATTAAGCCACCTAGAGTCCTTAACTGGGCATAAAGGATATGATCACTGGCACACTTTATAGTTTGAAAATCACGTTTTTCAAATGCCTTTTTGTTTTAAATACACTTGTGAACAGTAACACGCTAAACCATGCTCTGATGCCAGCTGTAACAGAACCGACCAATTATACGAAATTAAGTAAGAAAATCATCTGCCAGAGCAGACGATTTAGCAAACTTAAGCCCGTATAACCCGGTAGTCTGTGAAATCACGAAGGATTTCAAACCAACTTCCATTCCAGCCAAGATCGTAATAAGTTTAGCGGTCACCATCACATATTACATAAAAGTTCGCAATCTCAGATACATCAGAGTTTCAACATAGTTATTATAAAACCAGTTTGAATAAAAGTAGCGGAAGTCATTTGTTCAAACCACACACACACTCACGCGGAGTTCAAATATAGTGCCAGCGAATGATCATCTCCAACAAAAGCATCAGACGAGACGTAAGGAATGACCATGCCCATGGTCCTAAGCATCACCCATCGCAGGATATAGGCAGTTGATACAATAGCCGTAATACATCTGCCCGTCTGCAACAAATGGGAATAAAACCCTGAGTACAAGAAGGTACTCAGCTAGACTTACCCGACATAACCGAAAATAAGTGACACCAAGGATTATGAAGGGCTTTATAGTAGGGTAGCTGACTCATTTGCAAAAAGAAGCATTTTTAGCATTTCAAGAACCTTTCTAAAAGCATTATTGCCAAGTTAATTATTATTAACCTGTCGACTAGATTTACACCTATACTAGAGTAAACATGTGATTAAGCAGATAATGATAACCAATGATCATTAAACAACTTCCATACTATCATATTCATTATAACTGTCCAAGTGTTCCATAAATATTTAGTATGATGAAGTAACTCAAGTCAAGTGCTCACTATCTAGGAGCGATGGCGATTCGAATCGATTCCTAACCAGCTGGTGATTTATTCCTTACACAAACCTCACTCACCCGCTAAAGTGAGATATTGATCACCGAGTCAACTTTCCAGATATCTCGAGTTTGCCAGGAACCACATGTACCCGGGGGCCGACCGACTGCACTTTGGTCTTATCATCTCGCCCCCGTGTCCTACCACACCTGCTCCGGCACAGTGCGCTGCGGGCAATCTACTCGGCCTGAAAAATCTCCTAGCTTCACGGTCGGAAGGTACTTTATCCGGCCAGCTAAATGTAAGGCATGCGTTCAACATGACTCGAGGCCCAACAATGGTCGGTCCTTAATCGACACAGACGGAAACACTATAGTCAAAACTCGGCAAGTCTTCGTCCGGTCTCAACTTCATTTAACACTTAGTTATACCATGACTTCATAGTCATCCAAGCAGATCTAGGTAACCACCTATAGCTCGCAGGTGACAGGAAATCACCCGACTTCTACCGGTCTAAGCCAGCTAAGCATTGACTCGACTGCGGATACCCGGGTAACAATGATATAGTATAACAAAGGTAGACAAGGTATAATGCATCAACGGTTGCAAACAACTCCTGAACGTAATGCATCAATTAAAGTAAAGCATTTAATTAAATAATTGCAAATCGGGAGAAAAATGCTCCGGGGCTTGCCTCTCTCGAAGGAGCTCGGACGGTGATCGGGGCACTCCGGAAGTTCCTCAACGTCCTCCTCGTCGGCTTCGGGCACTTCCTGCGGCTGCACCTCGAACTGCTCCTCGGGCTCCTCGGGTATGACGACTGGGTTCTCGATTTGCGATCCTGTATGATGCAATACGCGTAAGTGCTTATGCAATCGGTGCATCAGAGGAGATGAATACAAGGGATATGTTAAAATGCAAGGTAGTCAACATCATCCAAGAAAATATACTACAAGCACATGTCATCTACTGCATTCTCTTCTACTACTAATATGTTAAGTCAACATATCTTATTAAATGCTTCAAAGATACACCAAAGCTTCACTAATTTCTTAATCACACATAAAGCAACACTTAATCAAACTCTAATTAATAATAGGTTTGAATAGCAACCTCTATTTTTCTTGCTCAGAAAAATCTTAGAAAATTACCATAGCACATTACTACCCTAAGTAGTCTATTATCAGATTTTCATGGTATTTGAATGAGTGGATTAACCTACACAAAAATAACAAGCTATGGCAGGATTATGAACATAAAAATATTTTGAACTGTGAAAAGTGTCAAACAACAGAGTTAGTATTTTTCCTAGGTTCTTCATAGCATACAATGACTATACAAAAATTATCACATACATGTTTTATACAAAGTTTGCTCTCTAGCTAAAATAACAAAAATCAGTCATTAAAGGTACTTGAACTACACCTCAAAATTTTCCCACAACAAATGCATGAAACATATTTTTCCTAGGAAGTACATGACATAAGAAGATTAACAAACTTGGAATCATATTTTTCTGAAGCCTATAGATTTTTCTACATATTTTTCAAGTTATCAGCAATATACATGATTAAATAAAATTCTACAGCAAAGTACCTCAAAAATGACATGCAATAATTTTCCCAAGTAGATCTGATGATAAGGAACCTAGACAAATTTATTTCAATAGATTTGGAGCAACTTTGAGTATCCAAATATTTTGCAAACCATTTCTATTTTCAAATAATAAAGAATAAATTGAAAACCATTTATCCTACGGCTACTGGGTCAGCCCGCTGGATTTCATCGGCCCACGGCCACTTTTGGCCTGCGCGGCCCGAGCGCAAACAAGGGGGAGACGGCCCGGCAGACGTCGGCCCATGGCCTGGCTCGGCCTGGCTTGGCTGAGGCAGAGGCCATGCCGGCGCTTGCGCTGGCGCGGCGGCGCGGCTCGGCTACGAGGCCGGCGGCCATCTCCGACCGAGACAAGGTGAGCTAGCGGGCACATGCGATGTGCGAGAAGATGGCGAATGCGGTAGGGTAGCTAGGCGGGGCTGGAGAAGAGAAGGAAGGTGACTTCCATGGCGGCCGAGCACGGCGGCGCCATGGCCATCGGTGGCGGGGCTTGAGGCAGCGCTACCTTGGCTCTGCAGTTGGCGCAAACGCGAGCATGACTTGAAGGAGAGCGAGGTGGAGCTGCGGGCGTGTGCTTACTGGCCGAGGTGGAGGAGCCACGGCGGATTTCGCCGGCGGGTGCGTGGGCGCGGCGAGAGGCAGAGTTGGGGCGCTCGGCTCTGGCGGAGAGGAGAGGCAGCACGGGAATAAGCCAGCGAGCGCACTGGTTTCGGCAGGTGTAGGTGGGCGCATGGGCGCGGGCGCAGGCCGGCTGCGACGCGTGGCGGCGTCGACGGCGCATGGCCGCCACGCGGCGGGCAAGCTCTGCCGCGGTCGGGCGCGCGGCGCGGCGCGTCAGCGGGCAGGCGCGCGGAGGCAGGCCAGGCGCGGCGCGGCGCTAGGCTGGGCTGAGCGAGGCGAGGCGCGCGGCGCTACGGGATGCTGGCTGGGCCGGCTTCGGTCGTGGGCCAGAAGCGAGGCGACGGCCCGCGAAGGAGAAAAAGTCCTTTTCCAAATATATTTTCAAGGAATTTTCACATACCATCTTTCAAATATTATTTTGAGCAGGAAAATGACATCTTTTGAAAATATACCAAAAATGAAAGTTGATTAGAATTTAATTTTCTACAACTTTGCTTTTATGACCACAGCCAAATTCTTTCTAGATTTTGAATTGTAAGATCAAAGTCCACGTTTAACTCAAAACCCTAATTTTTGGGAATTTATTTTTGAAGCCAAATTTTGAATTAATTTGAATACAAACCTTGCTCCAAAAATTGAACTAAACATTGCTAGATGATTTACAATAGTAGCCAAACATGTTTTACTAACCTAGCCAGCAAAATCAGGGCAAAACAACTCTTAAACAGGTGTATGCAACATTCAGGTTTCACACATGTTTCAAATGTTTCGAAGCAGTGTTTCAATTGTTATTTATATGATTAGGCATGTGTGATTAGAATGCTTGATGATGCATGATATGTATGATTTGCAGTGCCTAATGCAGGCATAACACCGGGGTGTTACAGCAGGCTTCCTGTTGCAATAATGGTGCTCATTCTTCCCATTAGTATTCTTCTACTAGCATTACCTCTTTTTCCCCATTTTTTACTGCCTCTTTCTTGTTTTTAGTTTTTGGTAAAAAAAATGTGTCTTTTTCTTCTTTTTTTGTGAATACTACCTCGTTCATTTAACTTTATGCTTTTTAGTTTTATTAGGCATAATTAAAAAAAAACTTGAATCTTGCCTACCTATTACTACTCGGTGACTAACCACGTTGCTTAATAGTGCATTTGCCTTTCATAACTTAAAATTTTATGACATTTATTGGTTGATGATTAATGATCCTTATGAAGATTTATGGGGGATAGAAGTTAGAGCAAATTGGTTCCTTGGCCCTAAAAAAAAGTTCAGCTGAGTTCATTGGCCATATTTCTGTTGAACTTAGTCATTTGGCCTTGAATCGAGTTTCGTTTTAGAATTTGGCCCTTCAATTAGTTTCATAGGTTGATGGTGTTAACAGCAAGGTGAAATGATTTTTTTACCCCCGGAGCGAAATGAAACATTTTGTAATGTACAGTAGAGTCGTACATGCATCTCAGGTTGTCTATTATCATTAATCTTCCAAAATAAGTAAAATACTTTTTCAAACATGAAATTATTATATTTCATATATATTTGCCCATGACATCACAATGACCATTTCAAATGCATATAAATCCACACTCCAAGTGCACACGTACATAATGATTTCAAACAAATGGATGAAAACATTAAGGCGATAGGTTTAGGTCATACTTGAACAAGGTTCGCACATACAAGAGATGTCTAAGTTCACATTAACCAAGTGAAGCAAACATACAGTATATGGCATCAACACATGAGAACATGCATATCAAAGGCTAAGTCTTCTCTTGATGTACTCATTGCAGGGCTCGGTGGTTGTATTTTTTTTCTTCTAGTACCCATGGAAGGGCTTCGAGCGGCACTGATGAAGTGTTAACATCCTTAGTACTTGGCACTTTCTTCTTCTTTATGGGTTTCACCATCTTTGTAAACTTTAGCCTTTACATGTTGTTCCATGTGTGAGGGATACTCGATGGAAAGTGTGAAGCACTTCTTGACCTTCAAACATTCATTTTGAGCCGCAAATATTGTTAGTTTAATATACAATAGTCAAATAGAAAAAATCAGATTTAGGAAAAATACCTTTTTAATAGCCCATAGCTAAATTTATTTGTTTTTCCCTTAGTCTTACTTGAAATCTCCAAGCTTTGGCTATGATGGTAGAGGGCATCTATTTAGTTTCCTAACCAAGTGACCGTTAATAGTAACACAAAATTTCAGCACTAGTGTTAATTACCTTCTAGATGCTTCGGGGGTACAATCATCACTATTTCTCTTTTTGCTAGTTGTTTCCAAGTTTTGACTAGAGGGGCAAAGTCATATTTAGAATTTATGACAAGTTTCAAACAACAATTGGAGGAAGTAATAAATTGCAAACCTTGGTGGAAAAGACATGGATGCAGCCGATGCATCGTCCTCCAAAGGAACAATAGAACAGTGGCCAGATTTGGCCCTCTTCTTTGGTGAACCCCTACAAGAACAAACCATCAAATCGCTATGTTTTTTAGAAAGAAAAAACATAAATGATAGTAAGAGTAGACACATTTATCACCTCATAGTAAGAGTAGACGCTTCCTTGCCGTCCTTAGCCTGCCTACGTCAGCCTCATTCGCGATACCAGCAGCATGCTCCGCGGCACCCTAGGTCGTGCGGCCGCCGCCCTGACCCGCGGCGCCCTGCCTCACGCCAGGGGCGAACAGCCCCGACACCAGTCGGGCCGCCCTTCTGTGCCACAGACGAGGTGGACCTGGCACCGACGCAGGTGGATCCACCGGCGGAGCCTCGTTGGAGCCGTCCATCTCTAGCGCTGGTGTCTAGGTTTTGCACGGAGGTCGCCCAAAATCCCGACGCCTCCGACTGCGGATCGACGAAGGGGTACAGGGAATACTCACGCGCATGTGCGAAAGGGTACGAGGATATTTTCGTCTTTTCGTGCACGACCCCTGATTTGGTTGACGGTAGGGATGGACGGAATGGACGGGAGGGCTAAAAACTAAACAAATTTCGATTTAGGGCCAAATAACTAAGTTCAATAGAAATAGGGCCAAGGAACTAAGCTAAACCTTTTTTAGGCCAAGGAACCAATTTGCTCTAGAAGTTACATTTTACCCTTTGAAAGGCATGCACCAGATATATAACTAGGAGAAGTATGATACATAAGTTTAGGACAATGTGAAATAAGTCTGCTAAACACATGGATATTTGCTGCTAACGGTACAATTATTAGGCTCATTAATTATACTTTCTACGATTCAAGTCCATTAGAACATGGACACAACCTTCGGATATAACACTTCAATACATACGTCCTGTTCGTTTGGGCTTGTTTGGCTGATAAGTCATGACTGAAAGTACTGTTGGCTAATTTGGTGTGAGAGAAAAATAATGTTCGTTGGCTAAAAAAGTACGGCTTATAAGCCAAACAAGCCCAAGCGAACAAGGTGATAATGTTTTCGAAAATAAGATCAAATAAGAACCGTTACATATATAATAAAAGTATGCTTCACTATGATAGCCGTAATCATATGTTTTTAATCTGTATGGTATTTTAGACATTGATAGTCAAAGTTGAAAGTGTTCTTTAAATCCAAATGGTGCTTTAGGTATTTAATAAAATCTTAATGATGTACGTTTTGTTTTATCTGACAATGACCCATTTATTATCATTCCCATTTAAAAATAATACAAATTTCAAGGTTTTTTTCTGCACAATTGTTTTTCAAAGTCTAACCAAACAGGTTTAAACACCACTCATACGAGTTAGGACTTGCCATCTAGCGATGATGAATATGGAATCTGATTTTTATGACCCTATTCGGCTTACCCCATATTCGGCTTGTTCGGCTTATTTTTTCAGCCGGAACAATGTTTTTCTCTCACACCAATTCAACCAGAACAGTGTTTTCAGCCAGTTTCAGCCAAGATTCAGCAAGCCGAACGGAGCCTATATTGGGTCGCCCTCTATGTATCTTGTACGTGAACCGGACTCATGATTTATCTCCATACGAGTTAGAACAGCTCACGTCTAACGATAATATGAAATTGCAAGGCACAGTACGTTTGCTAGTAAAAACAAAAGAAGATATGGGCCTGCAAGTATCCTAGCCTCCCGGGAGAAGAAGTAGAGCCACCGGGCAGTTAGGCCTGTTAGCCCATCGAAACCTAAAGGAAGATGTGATCCGGCCCACAAACACTTCCTGGCCCGGGCCGGTGCACGTGGCAAACCAGGGGCGGCACGGACAGGGGGGAATTTGCATATTTTAATCTTTTTTTTAATCAATATTTTAATAATAATCACGTCTATTTTTTTCGATCTACCCCACTGGCGTGACCAAATAACACCGTCGCGCCACATGCGTTGGCATGGCAAGATATGCCTCATTGGACGCCGTTTCTGACATGGAGAACCTCGTCGCGTCGCTCCCGGTGGCGTGACAGTGTTGTCTTGTCGCACCACCAGGAGTGGCGCGACAAGACTGAAGTTTAAAAAATTCATAACTCTTCGATACGACGTAGGATGAAGATGATTTATATATAAAAATTGTAGAGCTTGATGAGATCTATAACTTTTTTATTGAGTTTTTTTCATTTGAAGACGTTAAGATGCTAAAAAATATAAAATTTCAGCATAATAACATCATACTAGCGCTTGTCACAATAAAAAAATAATATCTTTTTTTGTATGGTGTCAAATGAAGTACTTTTTATATCAAAGTTGTAGCTTCCAATAAAATCTACAACTTTATAGTTTTGAGTTTTTATATTTGATGTTGTTAAAGCGCTCGAGAAAATAGTTTAAAGTTTCAGCAGCATGTTAGTTGTGCATCAGAACTTCTTGCCTCACCAAAATTATATTTTTCTTGCACTAGTGTCAAAACAAAGATACATTTTAAATCAAATTTGTAGCATTCGATGAGATCTACAAGTTTTTTGTTTTGATGTTTTTCATTTGAGATCCTTAAATTTTTCGTTTTGAAGTTTTTCATTAGTGATTAATATGCCCCTTAAATTTGTATTATTTTCTCTTCAGCATTCTAACAATCTCAAATGTTAAACTTCAAAACTAAAAATTGTAGACATTATTGATAGCCACAACTTTGATATAAAAGATATCTTCATTTGACACTTTTCAAGAAAAATATGATTTTCGTGAGGCGAAAAACCCTGGTGTACGACTAATAACATGCTACTTAAACTTTATATTATTTCCTCGAGCATCTTAATAATCTTAAATGTAAAACCTTAAAACTATAAAGTTGTATATCTCATTGATGGCTACAACTTTGATATAAAAAATATCTTCATTTGACATCATTCAAAAAAGAAATTATTTTTCTAATGCAACAAGCGTAAGTACGTGATTATTATGCTACTGAAATTTTATATTATTTTTAAGCATCTTAACGTTCTTATGTGAAAAAACTCAAAACTAGAAAGTTGTAGATCTCATCGAGCTCTATAATTTTCATATAGAAATCATCTTCATCCGACATCGTATCGAAAATTTATGAATTTTCTAAACTTTAGTTTTGTCACGCCGCTTTCGATGGCGCGACAACACAACGCTGTCACGCCAACAGGAGTGACGCGACAAGGTTTTTCCACGTTAGAAACGCCGTTCAATATGGCATATCTTGCCACGCGACATCCTTAGGGGGTGTTTGGTTCCTTAGTCCAGATTTTAGTCCCTATCCCATCGAATGTTTGGACACATGCATGGAGTATTAAATATAGATTAAAAAATAACTAATTACACAGATTGCGACTAATTTACGAGACGAATTTTTTAAGCCTATTTAGTCCATGATTTGATAATGTTGTGCTACAGTAAATATGTGCTAATGATGGCTTAATTAGGCTTAAATATTCATCTCGTAAATTAGTCTACTCCTGTGTAATTAGTTTTTTAATTAGCTTATATTTAGTCCTCCTAATTAGCATCCGAACGTTCGATGTGACACGGACTAGACTTAGTCGCTGGAACCAGCGGGACCGGCGTTAGATCTTAGAAAAAAAATAGACGCGATTATTTTTAAAATATTAATTAAAAAGTATTAAATATTAAAAAAATCCCACGGACAGCGCTTGTCGTGCCGGGCAGCAGGAGGGCACAATCGCAGAGGCCTAGCCTGTAGAGAGGGTGGAGAGCAGAAGCCGGCGGACCCATGGCGACCACTCTTTCGTTATCCTCTCCCCTCTTCCTCGGAGCTCCGGACAGAGGTAAACCGCTCCTTCCCTCCACGATCTCCTCTCTCACTCTCACCCGATCCGCCCCTCGCCTCGCCGTTCTGGTACTGTTTCCAGCGTAGACGGAATTTCAGCTTCAGAGTCCCCGGACCCCGGCTGATTTAATTAACTACGCAACAAATGGCACGCTCCCTTTTGGTACAGATGAATATGTGCTAAGTTCGTGCAGTTTGTTCAGCATAGTGCATAGTAGTAGCGGTGGCTATCATTTCTGGCAAAAGCCTGCATATCTTATGCATCTGCTAGCTGTGTTCATCGTATCTTGAGGATTAGTGCTGTGAGGAAATTGTAATTGGTTAGCAGAGAAAAATAATAATTTCGGTTGGGATACATTTCCAGCTTATGATTTGGTTTGTTTTGAATCCTGCAGCTAGAAATGAGATTTCGTATGGAGTGGCTCCGGCTAGTATATCACCGAGCACTGTAAATGTGCTAGGCAAGGGCTACATGAGTAGGGTTCGTGACCGGAAGCAACAGCGACGAATGGCAATAGTATCTGTGGTTGGTCAGCGAAATTCTTAGTGCAGCCTCCATTTCTCAGTACCTCCTCTTCTAGTGTGATTCTGCTTTATAAAATGTCCTTTGCATGATCTAGGTTGTTCAGTGACACGAAAGTGCTAGGCATGTTCACTTAATGGTTAATTTCTTTATTAGCAGTATATCATAAAAGCAAAGGAAATGAGTGATGGTCTGTGCATTACAAAATTCAAAGGAGAAAATGGAAATTTTAAGCTTATCTTAACTCTGCATATTCCCTGTCTCTCTCTCACTGGTTGCCTATGTACTCCATAACAGGGACGGAGTAGGCCCCTTTGTTGGGGTCAGCTGACCCCTATGATTTTTAGCAAAATCAGTGGGAAAACACTGTTACACTGCTTAACCTGACATGCATATTTCTAGTCTCCTTTTCAAACTTCATACTCATATAAATCCATGCCACATCTGTTGATTAAACTAATTTCACATAGTGATAATATATGTGTTCTTATAAAGGGTTCTGGAAAAGTAAAATTTCTCCATGACTTCATTGCAAGTTTGCTACATAGAAATTATGTTACGAGATCGTTCTTTACAAGTCAATTTAGTTTGCAACTTGTTTGATCGGGTATCCTTCTTTCTAGCTTGGAAGGAAGAAGTCAACGGCCAAAGAAACAGTTGTCCCGGACCCCGACTATAGGTTACCAATTGCTATACTTGGTGAGCTCTAAAGTTAGTAAGTTAAACATCTCTTAACATGTAATTTTGCATAAATAGAAGAAGATGGCATGGGTTTAGCATGGTTATTAAGGTATTTAATAACAGCTATTGTCCATATGCAGGGATTGCTAGTGGTTTTGCATATGCAGACAATCTTCTAGCTGCTGCACCTGTAGGACTGCTGGGGCTTCTTCTTTTGTTCCAGGTCAGCATACCCTAAACAGGCTGCTTTTGGAGTTTAAAACATCTGTTCGAGTCGATGATTATTACATAATCATTAGAGGATTCTATTCTTTTCTGCAATAGCATCTGCAAGTTAGCTCTGGAGCATATAAATATTGGATTGGATGACATATTAGCTTTTTTCTCGAACGTGTGGGAGAGTTGTGTATCATTAGACTAAGAAGAGAAGAAAAGGGTGAGAACCCGCACAAACCAACTCACACACACTCACTCTAGAGAGAGCTACATGCAACAGTAGCGCCTTCACCCTAAGTAAAAACGACCTTGACCTAACAAAACTCAGTTCAACATCGGCATGAGGGCGAGGAGGAATGAAATGCCTCTAGCCCCGGCAAAACTCCAAATATGGAGATCCTCACTAGCGAGCATAAGCACTCTAGCTAGATTAGGTGAGAAACCCTCAAAGACTTTTCTTAAGTGGTTTTCTCACTCCATCAATGATTTTATCCCACCAGTCCACAAGACATTCGTCCCCATTCTGTGGTGCAACGCTCTGTAGGCCAACTCTTTGTAACAATTTAAACCAGAGGATGACATATTATCAGAGAATTCTACTCTTTTCAAGAAGAGCATCTGCAAGTTAAATAATGGAGCATATAGATAGTTCTGTTTTCGAGGGCATATATTACAGCATTCCAATTCAAACCAAATTCTCTACTGAAGAATGTGAAGATCTGTTTTTTTCCCTATTATTTGTGCAGATGTTGAGGCGTTTCTCATTCCTGCTAAGCAACATATTTATTCAACTTAGCACCCCTGATTGTATCACTGTTAAAGATCAATAAAAGGAAATTGATGTATTCTGAGTCCTCTGTGTCTGTTTTTAACTATGATTAAGTCCTTTTCTCTGCATTCTTTCTCTGCAGACTACAAGAGTGAGGTTCGTCTTTGATAATGAGGCCCTGGTTCGTACCCTTTACTTTTCTTGAGAGTAAACTTAACATCAGAGAGCATGCCAGTCAACTCATGAAAATGCTTCTAGAACTGTTTGCTGGATTGCATGACGAGAGTACACGCACAGAATGTTTTTTGGGGACAAAAAGTAGATGGACCAATTTGTGTAACCATGTTGTTCTTCCTCGCACCCTGGCACTACCGCCTCTGTTGTGTTAAAGGGGCTACTTAGTGCTGCCCTTCACAGGATGGTGCAGTGCATCGTGGCTTCTTCCCAACCGTTTGTACTTCACAGCTTCATTCTCTACATTGAGTGGCAGAGCTCCTGCCTTTTCCTTAAAAAAAAACACTAGATGATGAGGAGTCCATTATATGAACTCAATATTTGGCTCTTTGCATATGAAATGCTGTAAATACCTTTTTTTTCATAATGTCAATTCATTAGCTTTTGTCATATAGGAGGTGAAAGTTGGAGACCAGCTGCAGGAGTCAGGTGAAAATGTATTTGTCGGAGGCAAGAACCGATGGAAGTACGCAGACCGGCCTGTTAATCCTTTTAAGTCCTGTCAGTTTTCTTTATCATGATAAGTCTGTTCAAAATCTAATAATCCAAGACATGCGTAGGTATTCAATGTTTGTAAATTGGGAACTATGGTGGCCACAATTCCCTATCTTGGTTTACTTCAAGGAGACGCAAACAAAGCCCGAAGGACAAGTCCACTTCTTCCCTGTGATATTCGTAAGTTCATCAATTTTTACCCAGAACAAGTTTGTTTTTCGATACCACGGTATTCAACCAATGCTATGACACAGAATGGTCGACAATTATACGATGTCATGGTGGAGCGTGCTGGACCCTCGAAGACGAGCGGCCCTAAATAGTGCCACTGAGCTTCCCTCGTGACAATGGCATGAGCTCCATGTCTTATATGGCATCAGCTGACTCTCCATGAAGCACAGCAGCAGAGGCTCATGGCTTGGATCCTTGGACAATATTCCTTCCTGATGTTGATGTGTAGCGTGCGCTTCCCTTCAAGAAGAAGGTCGTATATATATAGCATCTTCAGTAGGTATATATATATACTAGAAACTGATGCAATGCAACTTTTTCTTCTGCAACTATGATAAAGCAAGCCTGTGCGAGGAACTTTTGGATGCTGCCAATGAATTGGGTTAACGGAATTGAGTTTCCAAATCCAGTGACATGCTGAAATAGTATTCGCATGTGATTCAGTTCCCATACGTCTGGATGTCTTTGGTCATCGCAAATCAACGTTCGTACATCGTCCATCGTCTTCCCTTGGCCGGCGAGGCCCTCCAATCCTCCATGCCTCGGCTCTACCCTCCACCCCCATCAGCCATCAGGCATTCAGGCTTTGCCTGCCCCTTGGCGCCCCGGCTCCATCCGTTCTGCGCGTAGGTGACCCGCGCCCACTTGGCACCATGCCTTTGCCCCTTGGCTCGGCGACTCCCGCCCAAAGAGGAGCACCGATGAAAGGGATCTGATTTTGCTGGTAGTTCAAAATTTTAAAAATTTTATAACGTTCATTAGAAAGAAGAAATAATCAAACATTTGATAGGATTCTAATATGATTATAAGTAGAAACAACCATAACCAATCGCACTCTAATTACTTTGTTTTTTTAACCATATATACACTCCATAGGATCCCACAAACATTTGGTAGAGTGCACCAAACGCAAAAAGACGCACGGACGCAAAGGTGAAGGTGTGACTTGTGAGTCGCACAAACACGTTCCTCTCGCATGCCCCCCACCAGACAAGTCGAGACCCTTCTCGCAGGACCAAACGTGCACCGCTCAACAGTCAACAACATCAACACGTTACAACAGTCCAACAGGGTACACCGTGCGAAAAAGACATGGCACCAGAAATTAAAAAAAAAAGAGAGAGATCACACTGAATTTACAGAGCGTCTACCCGGTGGGGCCTGTCTAGTCGCACTGACGGGTGGACCACAGCGATTCCAGATTCGCATGCGAGACTAGAAACTGTGGCGCGGACGTTGCCGCGCCAACCTAAGATGACCTGTGTATTTTGGTTGTTATGTATGTATCATCTGCAATTGGAAGTTAATGTCGTCTGTTTCGTCCATGTCTTTGGTGTTCGAATTTTTGTCATTGAAATCTTATAGGTATGTATCACCTACAATAGGAAGTTGAAGCTTTGATGAATACACTGCCGAGCCATCCTTGGAGTTCACCGGTGTAGTTTTTTTTATACCATTATTATTGCAAAAGGTTGAGCTACGAGATTGCCCATCAGTAATATATGGAGTCATGGATGATGTTTACAGCAATAGCACAATCAAGAGTTAAAATATTTCCTCAACTTGATCCAAGTGTGTCGTACCTAAATTTGCATGCACATATATACGTTGATATGTAGCAATCTCATCATATAAAAATTTGAGGTGGTCATATAAATGTGCCAAGTAGCAAATCTATCTATGTGATACAATTCAATATAGCAATGCATCAATACTTTTAAGTGCTAATGTCCATATAAAAGTTTTGTAACTTCATAGTTTTATAGGAGAACAATATTTTCTGAAACTAAACATATCTCACAGATATTGTCATAAAAGCTGAGGCCATGCATAAGTATGCATCGCTAAGTTTGTTTCAGTGACCCATTACAAAAATGTCTTGTATAACCTTTAATGAATGATGAGATCCATAGTATGTAGTAGCCTGGAAAGAGGGAAAACAAAAACAAAATGATACTATTTAAATGTACACTGATGAAAGGATAATTATGAATTGGAGAAAATATTTGTGCTCTGCCTAGAAATTTAATTTAAGTGGCTGAATAATGATTATAAATGCAATTTAGAAACCAAAATGATTAAAGAAATAGAGTAAGATATTGTGTGCTCCTTCGCTTCAACATATTTCTGTTTTACAAAGAGAACATGCTTTCTCCCCCATCTATCTAACAAAGGTGGCTCTGGAATTTTTATTTATCTTAATACTAGACACTTATTAAAGGAACATAGATAAGGACAAAACTCTCCTCCAATATCAAACTCTAGTATCAATGGCAAAATCTGCCCCAAGTATTGTGCATCCTGGGAACCTGGCCCAAGTACTTGAGACAGAATTTCAAGGTCAATGTTCTCAAGAATTTTCTCCTTCCATTCTTTTGGAGCCAGGTCATGCAACGAATCCCTCGCTTCCTTTACTAGGTTGATCAGTTGACTATAATCAGGTCTTTCTCCTCTCATGGAGTTGGTGACCATATCCCAAAAGGCTTTCTCCATGGTTTCTCTCACTTTCTTCTGGAACTCCTCAGCAGCACTAGCACTATCAGACCTGCCAGCGAAAGCACTGGCATCCTCATGAAGCATCTCATTGACCATTTGTTCATTCTCTGTCGGCTGCTTTGTTGGTGATGAACTGACTGATGCTAGAACCATGCGAATTGAGATTGAAAAAACCACTGTCTTGTTCTAGCAGTATAAAGTCGTTACTATGAAAAAATATTTGATAAACACATTTATCATCAAAGATAATAAAGAGGAGTTTACTAAACACCATTAGTTAATCTTTCACATTCGTATATAACTACTCAGCTTGTGGAAAAGAACTGAATTTGACATATAAAAAAAGAACCATGCACATTGAGATTGAAACAACTACTATCTTGTCGCAGCAGTATACCTGATTGTGAATGGCTGCCAATTCCTGTTGTAACTGAACCACTTGTACCAAATCGTTAAATTCTAAAAAGGACGTACCCACTTAAATAATTTCGTTGTAGATACCTGCAAGTCATCACACATCGGAAGAACAAAAGTAACACTACTAATCTGTGATGTGTAAGAATCCTGAACGGAGTAGTTGGATGGTTTTGCTAAACATACTGAAACGCCATGCTCTAATATCTGAAAAGTGTCATTCTATAAATTTTTTAATTAGGGCATGCGACAAAAGACAAGGCATTCCAGTTTTATGAAATGAAGTAAGCCACTGCTGATCTTCGAACTTCTACCAGTAATATGAATTTTAAATTACCATAAATGTACACGTATAGTTAGTACACATGGGATACACCTATTTCAGTAAATATTAGCACTTATCCATGCATTCTGATTATTATCTCGATCGATGCACTAGTAGAGAATCGACCTTTGATCCCACCTCGAAATTTGGCTTTAGTCCCGATATTTTTCGCGCCCGGAACTAGAGATACCTTTAGTCCCGGTTTGTAGCTCCAACCGGGACTAAAGGACCCTGCCCAACGGCTACTACGGTAGGCTTTTGCTGCAGGGGACCTTTAGTCCCGGTTGGAGCTACCAACCGGGACTAAATGTTAACTTTTACTCCCGGTTGGTCCCTCCAACCGAGAGTAAAAGTCTACTCCCGGCTGGAGGCTCTGTCCGGGACTAGGAAGGGACCTTTAGTCCCGGTTTCTGTCTCCAACCAGGACTAAAGGTCCCCTCATATATAGCCCTTGTTCCTCCCCGAGTCCGAGCCACTTCGAGCTCAGTGTTCTTGCTTCATCGCCGGCCTCTCTTCTTCCTCATCACCGGTGTATCACAAGATTTCTTCCATTCCTCCATCGATTCTTCGGTTCTGAAGGTTACCAACTTTATACTCTTATGTTTCATCAGTAGCTTATTTCATTTTGTGGACTAGATATATGTGGTTTTTTATGTTAGATTTTTTTTATTTGTAAGCCAATTAAGCTCAAAATCACTTTAAAGTTTGTGTATTTGGATGAAGGAAGGTTAAAGTAGTTATTCAAAACTAGTATTGAGTTTTCAATTCTAGCATGCATAGCACACTTCATGGTTTGGAGATATAGAGAATTTTAGAGTTTTTTTAATTTTATTTGTTTATAAAATGAGAAATTTATATTATATTAAAAATGAGTATAGAGAGTAGATGGCAACTGCTTCCGGATCCTCGGCCTCTCATCGGGTTCCAAAACGACTGAGGCCGGACCTTCCTCTCATTGCATGCGGCAAGTGTGAGGAGAAGATTGTGATGGAGTACCGGGTGAGGAAGGAGTGTCCCAACAAGGGCCGTATCTTCTACAAGTGTCCGGATCGCAATGTGAGTTATTTTGTCGTATTTGATGATTATGGTTAATTTATACTTATTTTCATGATGATTGTGATTAAAATTCTAATTTTTTGTTTTAATTTTAGTGGGATGGCACTAGATGTTCAGGCTGGTACTGGGAGGAAGAGTATATTGAACACGTGCAAAACTCTCTTGCATAGGCGGCTACGGCGGTTGATGAGGCAGTGATCCTGCGGAAGAAGCCCATAGATGTTGAACAAACGCATGATCTATCTGTTTTAGTTGGGATTGGTCGCGAAATCCTTATGCTGCTGAAGTGCATTTTAGCTTTAGTTTTTTTAGTGGTAGTTGGGATTGTCTACATTGTAGCGAGACTTTCATAAATTAATACCTTGTGTGGTGGCATGCATGTCGTATAATTAACTGATTATGTTCTAGGTTTTAATATGGTATGTATGTCATGTAATGCAGATGAGCCGACATTGGATGTACAATGCTGATCGTCGCTCCCAAGAGTTCATTGAGGACGTGCATTCTTTCTTACGTGTGGCCGAGGCAAACAAACGCGATGGTTTCATGTGCTGCCCATATATCATATGTAAGAATTTGAAGGAATATGCTAGCTTAAGGAGTCTTCATTCATACTTGTTGAAGTTGGGTTTCATGCCAAACTATATTTGTTGGACGAAGCACGGAGAAACATGAGTTGTAATGGAAGAAGGTGAAGAAGAACAATGGGACGATGATGACATTATTGCTGAATATGGTACCTTCAATGATACTGCAATGGGAGAAGCTGAAGAAGAGGTAGTGGCAGAAGATGAGCCCGCTAATGATCTTAGTCAAGCCATTCGTGACGCACAAAGAGAATGCGAAAGTGAAAAGGAGAAGATCAAGTTCGAGCGCATGCTAGAGGATCACAAGAAATTGCTATACCCAACTTGTGATGCGGGACAGAAAAAGTTGGGTACCACACTGGAATTGCTGTAATAGAAGGCAAAGAATGGTGTATTTGACAAGAGATTTGAGGAGTTACTGAAAATCCAAAAGAAGATGCTTCCAAAGGATAATGAATTGCCCGTCACTACGTACGAAGCAAAATATGTAGTTTGCCCTTTGGGATTAGAAATTTAGAAGATACATGCATGTCCTAATGACTGCTCCTCTACCGTGGCAAGGAGTACGAGAAGTTAGATGCATGCCCGGTATGTCATGCATCGTGGTATAAGATCAGGCGAGATGACCCTGGTGATGTTGAGGAAGAACGTCCCACGAAGAAAATCCCTGCCAAGATTATATGGTATGCTCCTATAATACCACGCTTAAAACGTCTGTTCAGAAACAAAGACCATGCAAAGTTATTGCGATGGCACAAAGAAGACCATAAGGTAGACAATATGTTGAGACACCCTGCTGATGGGTCACAGTGGAGAGCAATCGATAGAGAATTCCCGGAGTTTGCAAATGACGCAAGAAACTTAAGGCTTGCTTTAAGTATGGATGGTATGAATTCTTTCGGGGAGCAGAGCAGTAGTCATAGCACTTGGCCTGTTACTCTATGTATCTACAACCTACCTCCCTGGTTATGCATAAAGCGTAAGTTTATTATGATGCCAGTGCTCATCCAAGGTCCAAGGCAATCTGGCAACGACATCGATCTTCTAAGAAAGAAGGTGGACCAGAAAAAACGGGAATCTCAAAAGACCCGGCCAAAATTGGACTACGACCGCTCTCTCACCAAGTCATTTAAGGCGGCGCAGAAAAAGACTAGACCAGGGAAAGGTGTTGCACAACTCAGACAACAATCGCAACAATCAGTCCCCCATCTTGTCGTTCGTAATCAATATGGTTCGAACTTAGACTTAGACGTCGATTTTGAGGAGCTGGCTCGGTTTTACGAGAAAACTGGTTTGGACCTTGCCCAAGTGCTTGCTGAAGGACCATCTGCTCCGAAAGTGGATCCTTGGAAAAAATTTAAACGTGGAAAGAGTCTATACAACCCTAAGGCCTTAGGTGAACTGAGTATGCAAATGTACCTGCTAAACAAGTGGTACATGGCGGCGTGTGAACGGGGAGAGGCTTTTGTTACTGTCAGAGTTAGAAACCAACATTACTTCCATAGCGATGACGTTATATATGTCGAGTTTGAAGAATTACACCAACTATGCCACCTGGACTCTCTCGACAAAAGTCTCATTAGCTGCTATTGTCTGTAAGTGTGATTATTTTCTACTATTAAAGTATGTATATATAAAGCTACATGTATATATATACATTATATATCCTCACACTATATTTTTATATATGCAGATATGAGATGATAGAACTCAGAAAGAGAAAGGATAATGATGTTGGTTTCGTTGATCCAAATATCGTATTCAAACACCCTAATCCCCCGCCTCAATGGAAAGCTGAACTCAAGAAAAATCTCATGAGGTTCTTAGTGAACCAACAAAACAAGGACATACTCTTCCCCTACAACTTCAAGTGAGTGTTAAATAATTAATGTCGATCATATGGACATTTGTTCAATTATTTGCTTACTAGCTAAGCTATCTCCCATATATATACATATATGTTGACTCTAGTTAATGTCGATCATATTTGATATATATATATAAATACTTTTCCTTTAACTTTTATTGAAGACTCTATGGTTGAAGGAAAAAGTCATACGACGTGACCAACTGAAAGCAATTCAAGAGACCAGGGATTTCTTAATGACCAGGTCCTCAACCCCGCCGACGAGTTCTACAATGACGTCAACGAAACATGGAAGCCAAACTAGATGGAGTGATTTTGTTATCCCAAGGATATGATAGAATATACAATGCAATCTTTATTTGTAATATATATATATATATATATATATATATATATATACACACACACACACATACATATTATATGTACATAAAATAACGTACAATATATGTATATGCATGTAATATATACGTTAGTTTCATACTTTAGTTTATACAAAATGTTCGAACATTATAAACGTGTAGAATACGTATATTATTAGCAGCGTAGAATGCGTATTCGAAAACCTATTCGAAAACCAAAACGAATCATCAATTGAAAATAGAAAAAAAAAGAAAAAAAAAGGGAAACATTTAGTCCCGATTGGTAATACCAACCGGACTAAAGGGCCGTCCCACGTGGCCAGGCCGAGAGGCCCTTTAGTCCCGGTTGGTCTTATCAACCGGGACTAGGTGCACCTTTCGTCCCGAGCGCGAAACCAGGACTAAAGAAGGGGACCTTTAGTCCCGATTTCGTACTCCCGGTTCCAAAACCGGGACTGAAGGCGGTTGAGAACCGGGAGTACAGCCTGTTTCTCCACTAGTGATGCAATCCTGCATGATAGAAAGACAACAGAATGTTCATGTTTAAGCTCATGGATTGCTGATCAAATACTATCAGAAATGCTGATTATTCAGTGGCTCAATGCACACCTACCTTAGACGAATTTCCTCGAGCAGCAGCTAGGAATCGTCCATGGACACCACTCTGGCCGCTGAGGAGTTGGACCCCACTCTGACCGCTGAGGAGCTAGCCGGTGCTCACAGCCTAGGAGCTCGCATATGGGCACAACGGAGATGCAAAGCACGCTAAAACCACTTACATTGCACGCCGTGACGCGGAGATGTGGAAAGTGTCGCAAGTCGCAACTATCGTGTGTCGGGACGGGGCAAATTTCTGTGCATGTTTCTTCGGGTCTATTCGAGCAGGTACAATAAGCCATGTCAGCTTGGCTTATAGTTAAGACAGCTCAGCAAAATCCTAGGTGGATGAAAGAGAAAAGAGGAGAGAGAACGAGGTTGGCGTCACAGCTTGCGCCGAGCGCCAGCGCGAGAAACGATGCCGCAGAGCCGATCAAGCGCCGAACTCGTCGATTACGGAGGCTGTTTGTGGGCCCCTTTTCTTCTTTCTCGATCCCGTGCGCCTCGCCTGCTTTCTCCCTCCCGCCGCGATTTTCCCCGAGCGCGCTCTCTCCCGCGGCGATTTCCCCTTCGCGCCAAATCCTCTCAACCCGGCACCAAATCCTCTCAACCCGGCGCCAAATCGTCTTCTTCAAGTGACGATTTAAGTTCTCCCGAAAATTTGTTCTATGATTTTCCATCTGCCGTAACCCTAGCCTTGGAATCGGATGTCTCGCCGGTCGAAGAGAGAGATGGCGCCGCCGCCTCAGCCCTTTCCATGTTCCTCTCCATCCGTCCCCATGCCGCCCGCAGCACCACCAGGGTCCTCCGGACCTGGGTGTTTCCTTGCGCCACCAGCTTCCATGAACACCACGATGGGGGCTACAGCTCCCCGCCCTTGGTGGTGTGGGCCGCCGCTGCCCCAGCAAACTATGCCGTGGTGGCCTGCGCCTAGCTGTGGTGGTGGCGCCGCTGCGTCGTCTTCCCAACCAGTCCAGAAAGATGACATCGACTCTGATCCAAAGGAATGGCAAGTACCTCCTGCGCACATCTTTGCATCTTTATTTTGGAGATCCTCTCGTTACTAGTACAGCCGGGCCGGCCGAGCTCCCTGCCTCCGTGGTGCCGCACTGTTCCTCTTCCTCCACCCCAACCAGCTACCGCATCATCTTCCCTTTGCAGCGCCGCAGCTTCCGCGCCCTTCCTCCATGGCCCGCCGCCGCCAGAGCAGCCCGGCTTCAGGCCGCCGCCGTGACAGCTACAGGGCGCTCGTGGCTGGGCCACCATGGGCAAGCCCTGGCCATGCTGAGCCTCGCCACGGGGTGCGCGCTAGCCTCCTGGTACTCCCCACAGCTCCACCGTCGCCGGCAAGCTCCCCAACGGCTGGATCCGCGAGCTATAGCACCTCCTCTGCTTCCGAACTACAGTATTGGGGAGATGTTGCTACTGTTGTACTTGTTCATTCATTCTAGTACACTGTAGTATTCTTGGTTTGTTATGCTATAATTTTTTTATGAAAATGCAATGCAATGCAATGCCGTCGTCCAAATATCGTATATGCTAATGTACTAGTATTTAGATTCTAGAGCTTGTTAGTATCTAGCAATTTGTATCCTGAATTCCTGAACACATATGAAAGGAATCATGGTTTTCACTGTACGAGTATTCCAATTTTAGTTGATTTCATCCTTTTTTAAGCTGTTATAGTCATATGGATTTATTTATCTAGTTGCAGGGGTGTGGATAATCGCCCACCTGGTGGTTTCCTCAGCTATTTCAATCACCCATGGAGTCAGCCACTTTCCCAGCCGATCCCACCACATTTAGCTGATGGAAATAGAGGGAAAGGGAGCCTAGCAGTGTCAGCTTCTGGGTCTCATCCGCGACCCCAGCCCTTGATCAATTTAGACAACGATGAGGATGATGGAAATGGTGCTAGGATTGACATACGGCTAAAATGGACGAAGCCGGAGGAAGTGCGCTTGGTGAGTTACATTATATATTTGTTTTGTATATTCATGTATGTCTTGCATGGCTAACAACACTAAACTTGCTTGCACTGTAGGTGGTTGCATGGGTGAACAATTCAAACGATCCAATCAATGGCAACGGCAAGAAGACTGATCGGTATTGGGGAGATGTTGCTAATGAGTATAATAGTACCACCCCTAAAAGTAGAAGAAGAACAGCAAAGCAATTGAAGGACCACTTTCAGAAAATTAAGAAAAAAGTCAGTTGGTTCTGCAACTCATGGAAAGAGGCTACATCAATTTGGCCTAGTGGTCATTCTGATGACCAAATAATGGAGAAGGCCGAAGCTATCTATGAGGAATACAAAGATGGTCCATTTACGTTCAAGCATTGTTGGAAAATTCTACGTGATGAACCAAAGTGGCAAGTGCAACTAGAGGAAGGTGAGCAATCAAATAAAAGGAATTTGGATACTGAGGGGAGTGTAGGAGAGCTCATGCCTTATTTGGCACAATCTGAAGGTCGTCCAATAGGCAACAAAAGGCAAAGAAAGAGGCCAAGAAATGCCCTTCTCAGATGGATGATGTCCTACAGCAGCTTACAAAACTTCAGGGCACAAATGAAAGTCGAGAAAAGATGTTGGAAACCCAGAAACACGTTTCAAGTGAGAAGCTTGAATCAGCTAGACTTAACCATCTTGCAGCCAAAGAAAATGCTAAGTCGGCTATGCTGGAGACGTACAGAGCACTCAGTATGAAAGATACAAGTGCAATGCCTAATGATGTCAGAGTTGAGCACTTGGCATTTATGAGATGTGTGAGGGAGAGTATATTTGGCAAAACTGAATCAGGTAAACTGATAAACTGAATCAGAGTTGTTGTACTTTGCATTTATTAATTCTGTAAACTTGGCATTTATTAATTCTGTAAACTGATATTTTGTAACATAATTTTGTTGTACTTTGCTGATGTCATGTTTTTCCTTTTACAGATGCAAATGGTGGCTCTTAAAAAGAATCAGGTATGAATTCTGTGGAGTTATTAGTATCACTATTGCAATTAGTACTCCTGGTAATCATGGAGTTATTACTGCTGATAATCATGCAGTCAACAGTAGTAAATCAGCTTCCTATTTCAATGCATACAAATTAGTATTGCTGATAATCATGCAGTCAACAGTGGTAAATCAACTTCCTATTCCAATGCATACAAATTAGTACTGCTGATAATCATGCAGTCAACGTTAATAAACCACGTAACTCTCTTCTATGCTCCAACTTTATATATTGCTCTTTCCTCTCCTCTCCTCTCAAACTCATCTTCTTTCTATCTCAAACAACTCTCCCAACTATGTCTGACTCATCTTCTTCTTGTTCTTATGATTCCGAGGAACTAGATCCAGCCAACATTATAGAAGAGTATATTGCCCAACAAAATGTCCTAGGCTCCATTGCTACACAGCTCATAGACACCTTCAACTTAGGACCTTCTCATCGCCAAAGTGGTCCAAGGAAGTGTATCCAAAGGGACCATGAAGGTGCTCACCAACGTCTTGTAGCAGACTACTTTGCTGAAAATCCCCTCTACCCTGAAAGGATGTTCCGTACTAGATTTAGGATGCGAAAGCATCTCTTCCTGCGCATCGTCAATGCCCTGAGTGAATGGTCTCCCTATTTCACTCTAAGAGCAGATTGTGCAAATCGCCAAGGGCTTTCACCTCTGCAGAAGTGCACATCAGCAATTCGCATGCTTGCATATGGCACACCTGCTGATGCCCTTGATGAGTACTTGAAGATTGGGAAGAGCACTGCATTGGAGTGCTTAGACAAGTTTGCACAAGGTGTGATCGAGGTGTTCTCAGGGGAGTATATGCGTGCTCCCACAGTTGAAGATGTGCAGCGTCTACTTCAGGTCAATGAGTCTCGTGGCTTTCCTGGCATGTTGGGAAGCATCGATTGCATGCATTGGAGGTGGGAAAATTGTCCTACAGCTTGGAAGGGGCAATTTACCCGTGGCGACTATGGAGTCCCTACGATCATCCTAGAAGCAGTTGCTTCACATGATCTCAGAATATGGCATGCTTTCTTTGGTGTGCCTGGTTCTAATAATGACATTAACGTGCTGAATCAGTCCCCATTATTCATTGAAGCATTGAAAGGTCAAGCACCTCAAGTTCAGTTTTCTGTTAATGGGAGGCAATATAACACATGCTACTACCTTGCTGATGGAATATACCTAGAATGGGCAGTCTTTGTGAAGTCGATAAAAGCACCTCAGATGGAGAAACACAAGCTGTATGCATTGAACCAAGAAGGGTGCAGGAAAGATATTGAGCGTGCTTTTGGAGTTTTGCAGTCACGTTTTAATATCGTGCGTCGTCCATCACGTCTGTGGAAAAGGAGGAGTATTGGGAGAATAATGAAAGCTTGTGTCATACTCCACAATATGATAGTCGAAGATGAGAAAGAGATGGTGACATTTTCTATTGACTTGAATGAGCAAGGTGGATCATCAATTGCTCTACCTTCAGAACTACAAAAGGGTGGAGGCCCAATTTTCTCTGAAATTTTACGTAGAAGAGCAGATATCCATCATCAACCAACACATAAACAATTGAAACAAGACTTAATTGAGCATATTTGGCAAAAGTTTGCCAATAGGAGAAATAATTAGTTGTGCATGCAATATCCTCTTTCTTTTACATGTAAGATATAACAATTCACTAGGTTTATTATTGTTTGTCGTACAGTCCATTAATATACTTGTCAATTTTTTATAGGTTCATGTTGGGGGTTCTTCCTGAAGACCTGAGTATCATCGACGACTGCTGGTCATCAAGAGATATGGCTAAATAAATTGATAAACAGTGGATGCTAGATTTATTTCCAGGTCATTAGTGTAATAGCTGCTCATGGTAGTAGCCTTCTTTTGTTGATCAAGTTTCAGTTGCACTGCAGACCATGTTTTGTTCCTTAAACTTTTAAGTTTGTGTCATCCTTGGTCTGATGCCGCGAATTTGGTTGTAAGAGCCATTATATTTTCCAGTGAACAATATTATTGCTTACTCAACCTGTTTGATTTACTTGTGAATATGTCCATGCAACACAAGTGGCTACATAGATGTGTTTAGTGTTGATCCCCTGGTCCAGATGAACTACAGTGACTTAAATATATTGTACAGCCAAACTAATAGCTAAGCTGTTGTATAACTTGTCTCTTGTGTTGTCTCAAGATGACATGGACTTGGCTTATAGCCAAGCTTATTGGCCTTGCTCTGCGCCGAGCCACACCCACCGACGGTGTGTGCAGCCCGGTTGATCCGGTTGGCGGAGCGGGATGGCTGGTCGCCTGGTCGGGTACGCAACGATTCGCGGCCACGCGTCGCCGCACCACCAAGCCTAACGTCCGCAAGCACGCTTGGGGCGTCTCGCTCTCGAATTTGGTTGTCAACGTTTGAGTATTCTGGCTACTTTTCCCGCTTCAAATTATAAGAATTTTTCTCCTTTTATAGATAGGCAGCTTCTTATTATGTATTTGATATACATTATATCTAAGTATATAATAAAAACTAATTTCTTCTTTCCAAATAATAAGTCTTTGACTTTTTTTTTGGTAAATCTATTTCGCTATGCATCAAGATATAAGATATATCTAGATACAGAATGAACCGAAAAAGTCAAAACGACTTGTAATTTAGAATTGATGAAGCGTATATCTAGAAAACCAAACTTCTTATAATTTAAAATAAAATATAGTATTTATTTTTTGTACACAGTGCTACAATTTAAACTATAAACCTCTTATAGTTTATGTACGTAGAAAAACCAAAATATCCTACAGTTTAGAATGAATGGAGTATTGTTGGGGATATGATCTCCGGTGTCTCAAGGCACTGATTAGTTAGCAGACCGAACGTCTCTCGAAACATCAGCTAGCAAGAGCCCGAACGACCGAGCCCCAGCTAAGCCAAGTGAACCAGGCTAGACGCCAATGCAAGGGTCAACCACGACCCCTCCGCCAAACTCAGCCGCACATACAACAAGAAGGCACGACCTCTCCACGTCCCGGTCCCTGAGAGGAACGGGGAGAGACCGAGCCCCGCCAGACGCGTCTGCTCTGACAAAAGCAGGCACGCCACACTGACCTCGCAAGGACCGAAGAGACATCAGTCACCTCAGTCCGGTCAGACGTCGTCCCTGCGCCACACAACACGAAGACAAAGACAACTCCGCCCAGTGGCGATGGCCTGCACGGTGACCCACCGTCCAAATACAGCCCGACGAGACACACGTACGATTTCACCCACCGCAGGATGGGATCCACAACGATAGCCTTGACTTAGAGGCCAGACACGCTAACTAGGGCCACGACCCCACGACTCAGGATCGTGGCCACCAGCTCCACAAGCCAACGAGGCGACCAGCGACCTAGGACAGCTACCAACTCACGTACGATGCCCCTAGAAAACCAGGAGGCGATGACAATGGCCACGACGGAGTCCACGTTGCGAAGGACGGCTGACGAACCACCATCGTGTCTACAGTGCCGCCACGACCGACACAATAGCATCACGCCATACCTTACCGTGACTTGGGTGCAAGACTATGACAACGACCATGCCTGGACGTGCACCTCAAGATGGCGTTACTTGCAAGCCAAGTTAGCTAGGTTCCCTCCCTCAGGCTCACGATCGCACGATCGGGAGAACCTCTTCTTTGTATGAGCCCTGGCCCTGGACTCTATATAAGGATAGCCAGGGCACCCATCCAACAGATTCATTCTCATTCTGATCCACCATAGTAGGGCTCCTAAAGCTTTTCTTCGGGCAGTCTATCTCCTAGCTCTAGCTCTCCTACCTCTTCCACCATCCTTGCACCCCCCATTGTAAGAACTTCAGATCATTCAAGCGAGGAACACATACTCGATCATCTTTGAGACTAGACGTAGGGCTCCGGCCTAAACCAGTAAGCGAGGAACACGCACTCGATCATCTTTGAGACTAGACGTAGGACTCTGGCCTGAACCAGTATAAATCCTTGTATCATTTGAATGCTACCATCGTCTTCCTTGAGTAGCGCAACAATCGTATAAGTTTACTAGTCCGATTTACAAAACACCGACAGTTGGCGCGCTAGGTAGGGGACAGTCGCACACTCATTTTGTTGAGAAGGAAGCGATGGCTCCCACCTCCTACATCAGACTCACTCTAGGCATGGGCCCCGGTGGCCTCATCCACTTCAAGAGCCTTGAGTTCATCGACGTCAACGGGCCATCACCCAATCTTAGTCTGCTTCCCGGGCAAGCTTTATGCTTCGGGGACCTAGACTTTATAGCTAACCACCAAGGTCAGCTACGCCTTAGCGAAGGAGATGTGGCCACGCCGTACACTCCGACGCTTGATCATGGACCAACACATGCTGGTCCCACGATCATCGATTCTGATGCACTAGTATGCAGAATCGACACCCACCTCGGGGTGAACTCCAAACCAAGACAAAGCTGGCGCGTGTTCTACGCGCTGGCCAACGTCTTCGACCATCTCATAGGGAGTGGGCCCATGCCGCTAGAGGCCAAATTCTGGAACCCGGCGCCACGCTGCCCTCCAAGATGAGGGACATGATCGCACTCTTTGAGCAAGAGCTAGCCAGGTGTAACGGTCGCTCAACGATGCCGAGTTCCCCCAGGTTCATGGGGATGATGGAACGGGACCCAAAGTCCTTCTATGACCTCCTACTGGTGACCCCTGAGAACACGAACTCAGAGTCCGATTCTGAAGGGAGCTGCCATCCTCTGAGGGAATGCAACATGTTGCACCTCTCAGAGGATGGGGTGGCGGTGGTAGGCGGCGCAGAGGATGACGCTTACCCGATTCCACGTACCCCCGGGGAGCAGGCGGAATACGATCAAGAACACCTGGAATGAGCCAGGCCCCGCGAGGCTGAGTAGGTCAATGAGCGTTGCGACAACGGATGCCCTCGTCCACAACACCTCGACGCCGAGGCCCATGGGCATGCCACATGTATGACCAAATCTAGCAAGGCAAAAGGGAGACACCCATCTTCACTCGAGCCAGCCAGAATGTCACCGTAGCCGCCGTGATCATGCAAATAGCTCCTGAGCCCTCAACCAATGAAGGAAAGCGTGCTCACCTAGAGCTACGGGACCTACTAGAAACCACAACGGTATAGCAGGCTCAAAGCTCGGTAGAGAGGCGACATCCCAAGGCCAGCCTCATGCACATCTCCTCCATGCGTGGCGCCCCCATGGGACACCACGCGCCGAGCAAGCTTCGACCTAGCAATGATGAGGCAACGCACAGGCGGGAGCCTTCCCCAGCACGTAGCCGCAACGTTGCAAACCATAACGCCCGTCCGGCTTAAGGCACCAGACACCCTGGGCCAAACCTGGTAGGCAAGGACCTACCATACTATGACGACAGCGACCCAGACAACCATAGACACCATCCTAGGGGCTGAGACACCCAACACAGCCCAAGCCCAGATGCTTGCGGCCCACGGGCATTCGCAAAAAGGACCCGATAGACACCATTCCCAGCGTGCTTCCGCGCGCCTCCGAACATCGTCAAGTACTCTAGAGACACCAATCCCGCTGTATGGCTAGAGGATTTCCACCTCGCTTGTCGAGTAGGCGGGGTGGACGATGACCTTTTCATCATCCAATACTTGCCACTCTATCTCGCGGAAAGCGCCGGAGCATGGCTCGAGCATCTCCCTGCGGACAGCATCCACTCGTGGGCAGAATTCAAGCGCATCTTCATAGGGAACTTCCAGGGCACCTACGTGCGCCTTAGGAACTCCTAGGGTCTCAAAGCTTGCAAGCAAAAAGTGGGGGAGACTCTACGCGAGTACAACCGCTGCTTTTCAAAGCAATGCAATGAGCTTCCCAACATCGTAGATGCGGACGTGATCGGAGCGTTCATATCTGGCATGACCAACGAAGCACTCATCCACAAGCTTAGACGCTGCAAACTATGAACGACGCGGGAGTTGCTCAGCCTCATGACAAGCCACGCCTCCAGCGAGGAGGCCGTCCGGGAAATCTTTTGCAAATACAAGGGCAAGGCTCAAGCCGAACCCACGAACGAGGCTAAGGGCCGCAATCGGCGAGAGAAAGGCAAGAAGGAAAGCTAGAGACGCCGCAACAGCGAGTTCGTCACGGCAGTTGATAGGGTCCAAAGGCAGAAGACCGGCAAGCCCAACCATGTCAGTTTCGACAAAATAGTCAAGATGTCGTGCCACAACCACGTGTAACATCCTAGATGTTAAAATGCAATTAAAACTTGATCATGAGCATCATGGAGCATAACCACCAAGTATCATGTCATGAATGTACCCCATGTTTCATTGATACCATGCCCAGGTTGCATATGTTAAGTTTTATATGTTGCATAACATGTTATCTTTGATATCAATTAAGGAACTTTGTGAATTTATATATGAGAATTTGCTTAAACAAGTGAAATTTTGTTAAAACAAAGTTTGTAGTACAAAATGAGTGCTTTCTTATAGAATCAACATGTGATGATGTTCCAAGTTAAACATGTTTAAATTTGAGCTCAAAGATTGGATTTGGTGCTAAAATTCACACAGCCATTTTGACTGTCCTTGATTTTCTTTTGTTTAGTTCAATCTTTGTTGATTTATTAAATCAATTTCCATGAATAAAAATTGTCCAACTTTTGTTACATTGCTTGGTAGGATACTTGATCTTGGTTACTGTGTAAATAGTTGAGATGATTGAGTAATAATTGTTCATTAATTAAATACCAAAAGTTGCTAAGCAAACTGCTTTCATAACTTTGTTAATCGAATCCAGTTTCAGTTTCAAAGTGATCATCTTCTGAGTTAAAAATCTTCAAAACTAGTAACTTGATGAGTTTGGTTCTTTAACCAAAATTGGAGATCTCCTGTCGAGGAACTACTTTGCTTAAGGGATCTTAGCAAGTTTCTATTCGATTTTGAGAGAACGAGCAAGGAGAAATCGGGCTGTCAATCAACCATCTGGAGCAGGGTTTCATCGCCGGCAGCAGGCAGGCAGTCTGCTCGCCGACGGCCACCGCCCTCGATCACCGCCTACGTACGCATGGACACGCAGCTGCTCGCGGTGGTGAGTCTAAGCAGATGCTGTCGCGCGCGGACGCCTTGCCTTCGCCGTTTTAGCCCGAGACGCCGACTGCCTCTCCTCCTTTCCTCTCAGCTCCGCCGCCGTGCTCCTTGGCTCGCCGACAAAATTCACCATCGCCTCTGTGCCCCCAGCCAATTCCTCTTGCTCATAGCTCCACCTCACTCTTTCGCTCACTGATGACCCGCTTGCATTGCCTCAGGCCGCCGGAATTGGCCGCGCGCCACTTTCTTCTCCGCGGCGTGCCGCCATGGCCACCGAGGCCACCTCGCCGTGGCCAGAGCACCTCAGAGGCTCGGAGCAGATCCCTCCCTCCCAGCGCTTGTCCTAGGTTCCTCGTAATGCAGTGAATCTCACCAACTCTTTGTTTTAACCTCTACCGCTCAGGTCACACGGAAACGCTGTCCTCGTCACCGGTTCACGCCGCCGCACACACCATCACCGCCGGTAGCCGCTTCTACTCTGCCTCCGCTTCAACCGCGAGGTCGCCCGAGTCGCGGTGAGAACCCTAGACCTTCGCTGAGCCCTAGCTTCTCCGTTCTGAGCCGGTAGCGGTCGCTCCACCATTTAGGCGCCGTGCCGGGCAACGCCGCGCTACCATGGTCGACGCTGAGCTCGTCGCTGGCCCTAATCTGATCAACCAGTAGCTTGGGTGTGTTTGCAAGGTGATGGGAGCGTGTAGGTGTAGTCCTCGCCACCGGAGACCTGGTCATGGATGACCTCCACTGCGTCGGAGCGCCACCGGGCCGCCTGAGCCACCACTGTGATCGCTGTAGCGCTCTGGGTGCCCGTCTAGTGATTGGTTGAGGTGCGCGGGAGTAAGAGGAGTTTGCCGAGGTGGTTGCCGCCGCCAGAGAGCTCGCCGTCGGCGAGCTCCGCGATGTACCCGTCGGCCGCCGCTCGGTCAAGGCCGGGCAGGGTCAGGGTTGACCCAAGCCCCGCATGTCAGTGGTTGGGGGTAGAAACGGGGTGGGTGAGAAAAGATTTCGGGCGCAGAAAAATGATTTAACCTTTTCAGAAAATGTCAAAACATGCTGATCTTTGTTTATTTCACAACTAATTATTGGTGTATCCTAAATTCATTAAATTTGTTGTGTAGCTTTGTAATGATATTCTCTACCATGGAAAAATATGAACTGGTCATTTTCAATAGTTTTGGTATGCTTAAAAATTACCTCTTTTAATTAATAAATGGACCTTGCATGATTTTTATAGGCTAAAATAATTATGATTTAATAATGAAACTTTTTGTGTATGCTTTACATGATAATACCTAAATTCACAAAAATTTTGGCCCTGTTTTGATAAAAATAAATTGTCAACTTAATTCCAATGCCTTTTATGGATTAATAAAAATACTAAAATAATTTCTATAAATCCCTAAATGACCTTGATGTGATTTTGGGATTGATTATGGACCTTGGAACACCAAAACTCTACTGTTCCTTGGCAACTCAATTGTTTTCTTGATGTGACCATAATCAACTTTTGTTTACTAATTAAAAGGGCTCAATTGAATGTTTAATTGGTAGATGCATGTATATAAGCCTTGATTGCTCCTTGTATGCAATAGCTTGAGTAAGTGGTTATGCTATGTAGATGCTTTCATGTTAATCACCTGTTGGTCCATGTTAAGTTAATCCTTTCATAATAATAACTAATTGACTTGTTAATTAGATAACTAAAAATGCCTTTATAAGAATAACCCTAGTTTCTTAGTGGAGGAAAGTTGTACTCAACTTTCTTAACTTGTTTATCTTCTGTTATGCACTTGAATGTTCTCATCATACATCATGGCATGTAGTCCATCATGTTAAGCAAAGCATCATTTACTACGTGTAGTACCTACGAGAGTGAGAAGACTCGTGTGATCAAGTTTCGGGGAAAGGTCCATCTAGCAGAGGTGTTGGTGCCAAGTCTGACTCCTGGATCTTTCTCTGAAATCTAACCTTCTCTACAACACAGGCAAGCCCCGGTGCATACCACCCTTCTATAGCATTTACAAATCTTTATTACACTTTAAGTCTTATGAGTTGTGCATTAAGTAATTAGGAGTTGGTTGAATACCGTTGCTGCATGATTACCTTGATATAAGTATCCTTAGTTATACCCTGCTAGAATGGATAGGTTGATACCTCTTATGCTTAGTAATGCTTAGACTTTGGTAAAAGTCGAATGATGATTTCATTGTTCGTGAGAAATAGGTTTTACCATGTTCTTCTTAGCTCTGCTGATGGCTCATGAGATTACCCTATTAATGTTAAATATCTAAATTGAGACAGGGGCGGGACATGGTTATGTCTCCGTACGGGATAAGGGTAATGTCCTGGTACAGAACATGAGATATGTCTCTGGTGGGTAGGCCGACAGGGATAGCCTGTTGTGCATCGTCCTGCCTATGTCAATTGAGGACCGTTCGTTGTAGGCCTATGTGTGGTCAAGACTTTGCAGTACTAGCCACATACTTCGGTAAGCCTAATACCTCAGCTATTCCATTATGTGAAAAGACAATCGCGCACTAGAAGTGGGAGATGGCTAGAGTACGTGTACCCACCCTATGAATTTATCTAGGACGGCATAGGGTGGTGGAGTACCGTATTCTCGGGTAGAGCAGACCGGTTCATGTTTTGGAGGATCCAAGTGAAGGTTGATATATGTAGGTCTAGGACCTGCATATGTCGTGTGGTACGGAAACCCCAGCTGGGCGAAATCGATTAGAATCATCGTTGCTTCTCATAGATGAGGACTCGATCCTCTGACCTACATCATAGATTAATCAATGAAATAATGGTACTATTGGATATGAGCTGGTATAAGATGAGATGAGATGCTTAATGAAGTGATTGATTTAGACCAAGTGTTAATTGGATACCGATGATAACTTAAGCCGAAGCTAAAACATTGAAAGTAAGAATCCACTTGTAGTAAGCTTTTCTGCAAAGGTTATTCTTGCTTCCAACTTTCCTTTAAAGCCTGCATGTCCTTGAAGTATTTTCTTTTAGTCGGGTAAGACTTGTTGAGTACCCTCAAGTACTTAGGGTTTGTTGACCCCTGTTGCAGGATCTGACTTATGCTGCTAATCGAGGTCGTGTTAGTGGGTTTGACATGATCTGGTCGTCTCTCCTACCTTAGATGCTTCACCTAGGTTACTTCTAAAGTTCTACTCACCCTTTGGAAATTAAGTTAACATGTTACTTGAACATGTTTTGTAATCTATATTATAAGTCTTCCACACTCTGATGTAAGTTATTTTTGTACCAAGTGTTGTAATGTTGTGGTAACTCCATGTTGATCATGTATGAGTTTGTAAATGTGTATGATTCGAGGTTCCCTGAGGATACCCGGCAGACTACCAGGACTATGTGGCTTACGTGTGCACCAGTCAGAGGTCTATGAGACAATGATGGGCACATGTGGGCCATATAATTCAGGCGGTTCTACCACATCATGGCTATCTAGTCAAGCACACCCTTGGGGAGTGCGACCTCATCAAACGATACTTCAAAGGCGACTACACGACCACCGACACAGATGCACCGTCTGGCTTCACTAACGATGAGGAAAAAAGGGATGTGTATCCTGACCCAAAAGGATGCCTCATGATCTTCGGTAGACCGGTGGTGTACGAGTCCAAGCACCATCAAAAAATCATGGCTAGGGAGGTCAACACAACTGCTCTAGGTGAAGCCATCCTAGCTTTCCTAAAATGGTTGAAAACCGCAATCACTTTCGATAGAAAAGATCACCCCGATCACATTCCATAGCCATGGCGCTTCCCCCTTGTTGTTGACCCGATCATCGGCAAGACTCACCTATCTTGCATCCTTATGGACAGTGGGAGTGGCCTCAACCTCTACTACACCGAGACCTACGATGCCATGGGGCTATCACGAGCGGTGATACGGCCATCTGGCGCTCCGTTCCACAGAGTCATACCCGGACTCCAGGCCATTCCCCTCGGGTAGGTCGACCTACCTGTGACATTCGGAGGTCGAGCCAACTTCCGCACAAAGATGCTCACTTTTGAGATCATGAACTTCCTCAACACCTACCACACCATCCTAGGCCGACCATGCTATGCCAAGTTCATTGCCATCCCCAACTACACCTACCTCAAGCTCAAGATGCTCGGTTCTTGTTGGTATTTCTTAACGTCTACAGAAGTTAATCCGCAAGCGTACGGAATTATCATTGTAGCTTTCACCCAGAAGTGTTCAGGGTATCATATTTCCACAGAGAACGAATGTATTTCTTCTAGCTAATTCATCCAAGGATAACACAAGGATAGTTGATGAGGGTAGAGAAAGATTCCTATGGCTTAAGGTCTAAGGATAGATAAACTTTACTTTTTACTTGCTTACTTCGGGCACCGGATCACACCTGGTCTACCAGGCGAGACCAGCCTATAGCTCTACGTCGTACCCAAACATGGGAGATTATGAGGGATGGATAGGTGAAGGGACCTAGGATGCCGCCTAGAGGGGGGTGAATAGGCGTTTCTGAAAAATCAACACCTTTAAAAGCGGAAACGATTAGTAATAGGAGTTTCCAAAATGGAAACTCCAAAACAAAGTAATACCACTCCTCACAAGTTAGCCACAAAGTATATAAAAGATACTAGATAAACCTAGGGAGCCAAACAGCAGCAACCAAAGAGTTGAATCAAAATGCACTAGTCAGTTAATGTCGGAAGTCCCGACAGTTTGGGTCAGAACTTTCGACGTGTCAGAAGTCCCGACGTTTGGGTCAGAACTTCCAACGTGTCAGAAGTCCCGACAGTTTGGGTTAGAACTTCCGATGCAAACTGTCAGCACTTCCGACCCCTACGGAAAATGAACTACAAGTGCTAAAATGAACTTTGTGATGCCGATATCTTACAAACCCACTTCCTAGTGGTAAGGTAAGGTGTTGGGGCACTCTCTTGACGTTGATAAGCCACCACTCCATAGATCGAGTCCCAAACCCTAAGAAATAGCTAGAGAGAGGGAGACAACCAAATACAAGTAATTTCGAGCAAATCACAACAACAACAAGCACGCGGGAGACAAGAATTTATCCTAAGGTTCGGCAGCCCCACAAAAGAGCTCCTACGTCCTCGTTGTTGAGGTGACCACTTTGGTCGGAGTCTCTTCCAACTCCTTGCCTCACTCAAGGATACCACAAAGGTCACTTGAGTTTCTTCACTAGAAATCAAGGGTAATACAAACTTCCCAAGGCTCTTCCACAAGATGGAAGCTCTTAGGCGACGCCTCGCCGGCTAGGGGAAAATCCCCAAGAGTAACAAATGCAAATCAAACCGGCTTGACGAAGAAATCAAGTGCTCAAGCTTGCTCAAAGTGTTTTTCTCACTCAATCCACTCTCCAATCACTCAAACCCTTTAGGAATTGAAGTTGGAGGCAAAGGAGAGAAGAGTGGCGAGCCTAGAATGCTTGGGGGCTGTTTTGGCCGAGTGTTCGTTGCAATGAAATGAGTGGGCAACGGTTAGAATGGAGGAGACGGGTATATATACTCCAAGGCAAAATCTAACCATTCAGATCTACGTCGGGAGTTCCGACGTATGAAGAAAACACTAGTCATGCGAGGTCAAAGTCCACTCGAGACAGCCAACGTCGGAACTTCCGACGAACGTCAGGACTTCCGATGGTCGGAACTTCCGACGAACGTCGGGACTTCCGACGTGCACAGTCAGCAGGTCAGTAGAACCATCGATGCCGGGACTCCCGGCTTGGGTCAGGACTTCCGACTGTCGAGAGTTCCGACTCACGTCGGGACTTCAGACGTCCACAGTCACCGCACAGGCAGTGACTGGGAGTCAGCACTTCCGGCAAGAGTCATGACTTCCGACTGTCGAGAGTTCCGGCTTACGTCGGGACTTCCGACACCGACAGTCATAGAAAATTATTCTTTGTGCTCATGAAGTGCTAGAGTGTCTCTCTTTTGATTTAATTATTATGCTTGAGCACTCTATCTTCCTTAGACCACCTAAACTTGCATCCCTCTTAATAGTACGGCATACCTATTAACTCAAGATCAAAAGAAAAATGAAATTAAACCTTTTGAGTTGATCTTCTTTAAATTGATGCCGTGTCTTTCAATCTTCATCAAGTGAGGGTGCCAACATGTCAATATTGATCTTTTCACTTGAGCATAGCCATCTTAAGCAAGTGACTTGATTCCATTCATCAAATATGAATAACTCCAAATGCATCAAGTCACTTTAATCAACTTGTCCAATATAGATTTGATCCTTCACATCAATATGACCAGCTTAGCTTGATTAGTACCTCAACTAAATGCAAGTACTTTCTTCTTCACCCTAGCTAGGTTCTTTGGCCGCCAAGCCGTCGCTTGCCCTTCACCCTTGCTTAGTACCTCGAAGCCTTTCCTTGCTATCTTCACCATCTCAAGCCATTAAGTCACATCTTGTGTTGAATCATCCATTCATATGTATTGTTATCCTTTTCATTTCAATTTAGCAAGCTTCAAATATGAGACCATTCCATATGCAATCCCTTATGTCTCATTAACTAATACTCACGAGCTTGCTTTCACATAGTATATGGAAATCCCACAATAAACAAGCATTTGCATGAATTCCATTTGCATTGTTGTCTTGTGCTTGAACTAGATTGTTTATACAACAACACATCATTTTGGCTTTCATTAAGTACCTGTGAGATAACCTATTACCTGTCCACACTTAGCAAATGGATTAGTTCTTTAATCATGTTGTCATTCAATCATCCAAAACCCACTAAAGGGCTAGATGCACTTTCAATCTCCCCCTTTTTGGTGATTGATGACAACTTGATTAAAGCTTACAAAATGATATAAACATTTAAACTTTTGGGTTCAATGATTTATGAGAGGCTCCCCCTTAATATGTGCTTATGATTAGAATTCATAAAATGACCTCAAATATCAATTGCACATACTAAAACATATAGGAGACTCCCCCTAAATCATTGCATCTGTGGGGTGCATGTGTGTGTGACAAAGTTAAACCGTGATGCATATGACAAGATATATCACACAAGAATAAATATAAAGGCATCACATCAAATATTTTCATTCTAGCATGCATAGTCCTTATGAAAATAAATATAACACATGTAATTCACACATAGCACTCATTACACATTTTCTCAAGTCCAGAAACCACCGATATATAAAAAAGATCATGTCTCAAGAGATACATAGATAAAGCATAAGTGAGTCTCATCTCTCACATGATACAATCTATCTCAAATCCAAGATACATCAATGAAGCTCAAAAACAAGAAACGACAGCCTGCAGTACATATCTTCAGGTACAAAGATAAGCAAATGAGACTATCCTGAAGCTTTAATCAGTCTCTCTCCCCCTTTGTCATCTATCACCACAAAGGTCCAACAACGACATACTAAGGACAAAGGGGCTACAAGCTGTCACACAAAGCACAAAGGGTGCTTAAGGTTCAAACTTTGTACTAATCTCTCCCTTTGTATTAAACTTTCTCCCTTTGTCATCTTAAAGAGGTTGTACTTGTCACTTGTTTGCAATTCAAAATAGATCAAGTACATTGGTTTACTAGCTCATGAACAAACTCATACACTAACCACTAGATTATATAATCATTCAAGCAATAGTGGTATTCTATGAGTCTAAAAATTTTCATTTGTAATGCATGATCCTATAAGCATGTACTATATGCACTAACCGTATATTAGTAAGGGATGAAAAATGATCATGCACAATACAATGATACCTTTGCTATATTGGAGAGGAAGATAGTCATATAGATTTCAATTCATTTCTCCAATAGCACCATGAAGTCCAATTATAAGCTTGGTGAAGACCAATAGATACCAATTCTTTGAATTCCTATTCTTCACCCATATGAATTGAGAATCACTAATGATCAAGTGCACTCTTCTTGTTGTGGCTGGCTTGCTTCTTCTTTGATCATTGCTTGCTTGAGAGTACTAAAAGATGCACCACTTGTAATACCACTTGAAATTTCATGATATCACTTGAAATTTTATGACTTGTTCTCTTTTGGGTGTTGCTTGCTTTCTAGACCAATCTCTTGATTTTCTTCAACCAAGTACATCAAATGTCCCTTTAGATTACCACTTCAATTTTAGCCATCCAAGCCTAGGGCGAAGTGACCTCTCTCCAAAGAACCATCCTTGATACTCACTTGAAATAACTTGAAAGGAAATTACTTGATCCACTTGAAAGATTTTGTTTGATTGATCCATATTGTTGGACTTAATTTGATGAATAACTTTGAATCCTTCTTTAAGTCCTTTTCTTTCTACTTGTTTAAGTCCTTTTGTTTCTATCAAAAGATCTCCTATTATCACTAGAACTTAAACTCCATCTTCATCTTGATCTTGGTCTTGATCTCTAGCTTGAGTACCAAATGTGTACTAGATACACTCTTCAAACAAATTGTCTTGTACTCATCATTTGTCATGCTTCTATCTCAAACCAAAACCAAAACATAGGTACCTCAATCACTTATAGATATGATTCTAATTTGAGGACCTTTGAATCTAAGTGACTTTTGATCAATCCAATAATTGTCACTTTCCTGGCAGATTCTGTACTCTTTAAAGAATAAATCATATCTCCCAAAGTACACATCCAAAAACCACGAAATTTGGTGAAGATGTGACACACTAAGTCTTCTAGTAGCTGTAAAAATTTGAGCTTCTTTTGACTTCCATATTGCTACCAGATTTTACATCTTTCCACACTGCTATATGCTGAAAACTGCTGCACTATAACTGACAAGATATACTCCAAATCCGAAGTATCACTTATCCAAATCTCATGAAATTTGCACAGCAACTAATACCATAAGTGTAGAGCATGCAGACCAAATTTCAAGCCAATACAAATAAATTTGGTTACTCAAACATGTCTATGATCACTGCTACCTCAGATTTTCAATATTGGACAGATTTCAATAATTGAGCTATTTTTCTTCAAATTGAACCAAACTTGAAATCAACTTGTTTGAATACTCTCACAAGACATATGTCCATTCAAACCACTTACTAGAAGAAATCTTATGAACATATCCAATCAAACCAACTTCAAACTTGATTACTTAAGCATTTAATCCATTCAAACATCTCATAGCAAGCAACATATGCATATATATATCCAATTCAATTAACTCATATGCACCCAAATAAACTTTGATCAACAAGAGATATACCTTGATAGCTTATGATCATCTTTGCAAGCTTCAACTCCACTTATTTGCAGGCCTTCAAATATATCAATAAATTCCCACAACTTGAATATGACACTTGTATATTGATAGCATATGGACTTCATTCAATTTTGACTTGGCATTGGGATAGAATTGCACTAGGTTTTAATACTTGACTCAACATAAGATGAACAATAATAATTTCATTGAATCAAGTCTCCAATGCCATGGTACCTACAAATGATCATCCACTTTTTGATGGTACCCAAACTAGTTTGGGTCCTCTCATGTTAGACGCAACATACTTAGGCATAGCCTTAGTATGAATAGCAGAATTTTCTTTTTGCAATACTAACCAATAAGGTACAATAACAAACCTTCCTAGGCATAATATTTGCATCAATTGAAATAGGCTTAGGATTCTCACTTAGGGGACATGTATTAGCCAAGAATTGATTTTCTCTTTTTCGAATATTTGGCAAATTTATGATTTTCAAAACTCGAGAGAGATTTTAAAGGGACATAGAGATTTTTATGTACTTGAGAGAACCATGTCACATGTGATTAGGCAAATAATCAACCAAGGGTAGCAATAATCACAATATGACATGACTAGGTCACAAAGACCCAAAAACCACATGATTTTCAAAAACCACACCACCTACACATGCTAGTTAGGGATTTTGAAAAACATCTATCCTATATCACACAAATGCACACACTAGCATATAAAGGGTCTTAGATGCACTTACAATGCATGTATGTAAATACATACCTTTGCCTTGAGCCCACAATATCACCACTGAGATAATACATGGCATGACAACATCATGTTGACCTCACTTGTCAAATAATCATACCATATATGAAATCAATTTTCATCTAAAGGACTACAAGTAATGCTAGATAAATTTGTTAGTCCACAATGGTGCAAAATAGAAACTGAGCTCCTCCTAAATAAGTACCACAAGTAATTTGAATGACTTTCAACAAGCACTTTATTCTTTTAAGAATTTAGGAGTCAATTTTCTATTTTGACCAACACAAAGTAATTTGCCATATTTAAATTTCGTTGAGACATACTCACAACCCACTTAGGTTTGATAGATCACAAGCTTCTGAGCAAATTAAGGATATATGAAATCATATGGATCAAACCTCAATTGCATCCCAATTAGTGCTCTGGTTCTTGCCATACCAGACACGTCCAGTAGACATACCGGACATGTCCGGCATGTGAAGAACATAAACACTTTTCCTTTCTGCCCTGGCCATACCAGACATGGCTAGTAGGCGCAGGACAGAAACAATTGAAGCGCTGCTTGTGATTCTTAGTTTTAGCTCTAGTACTTCTTGTATGCCTGCATCTAAACAAATGCATTGCTCTACTAGAAAGCCATTAAAAGCATCACATGGCAAATATGATAATGATTAAATAAAACTAATTAGTCACTTCCAATTATTTCACAAATATGCTTATTTGTGAGCCATTGAGCACTAAACACAAAGTGGCTATCCTATAAGGTCTTTAGGTACTTGTTACCAATGGTAGAGATGAAGTAAACGATATGGTCATTGATTTATCATCGGGTCAACCATATATGAGATTATGATAAGAATTGATTGATAGATTGAGTGAATATTTTCAATTTGCTTGCTCAACCACCCCGAAGCTTTCATCTCACCACCAAGTACCTACATTATCAACCTAAGCACATTTTGGTACCCAACTCTTGTTGGGTCCTTTTGGGTTAGTCAACAAGTGCTTAGGCACCCAAATGGCCTTAGTACTAGTTTGTGGTGAACACATCACCTTGCTAGTGCTAATTCTATTTGTGGTCTTCCTAAGCATATTATCATAAACAAATGTGTTTGGCTTAGGGATGTTACCATTTGGGCAATCATAGCTTAGATGCCCCTTTCTTCCACAAGCATAGCATATGCGACCTTTGTTTGCTCTATGCTTGTTTTGCTTGCATGGACATCCATCAACCTTGTGGCCTATCTCATTGCATCCATAGCATCTTCTTGTTGCAACTTGGGCTTCCTTTCTTGCCTCCTTGTACATTGGGCATTTCTTGGTTGGATGCCCCAACTTCTTGCACATGAGATAAGTGCTTTGTCCATCACTTTTCCTTTGGTTGGCCAACTTATTTGAGGCCGTTTGATCGGCCACTTCACACTTGTCGGCCCAACTCTTGTGTGGACACATGGTAATCTCATGTCCATTCACTCCACAACCATAGCATAGTCTTTTTCCATGTTTCTTGCTCTTGGTTGTGTTGGCCTTGCTTGAAATGTGATTCTTTTGTTGGGATTTGGAGGAAGCAAGGTTTGAACCCTTCTCAAGCTTCTTCACCATGTTAACACGGTTATCTTGAGAAGGTTGTGCTCTCTCCTTACCCTTCAATTGAATCACATCATTTTTTAGCCTTTCCACTTCTTCCTTAAGCTCTATATTTTCTATAAATTTTTACTCAATCGAAGATTGGCTTGCTTGAGAAGCACACTCATTAGCACAAGAAATATTCAATTGAGATTGTGTACAAGTGAGTGTGTGAGTGGGAGGTTGAGATGATTTTACCATTGTAATCACAACCTCATGAGCCACCTCAAGCATGATGCTTGATTCTACTAATTCTTCATGAGAGCACTTGAGATGAACATAGTTTGCTTGTAACACATTATATTTGCTTGAGAGTTCATCTAATTTTGCCTTGAGCTCAAAGTTTTCCTTCTCTAGTTGTGAAACACTAGAAGAGGAGTTAGTAACTAAAGCATGCTCAATTGATAATTTTTCATACCTCTCATTTATGGCCTTTAGCTCTTGCAATTTGGAGATGAGAAACTTTTCTTGATTTTGAAGTGATTGCTCTTGTTTCTCATTCTCTTCCTCTAGCTCATCATTCTTCTCAACTAGCTTCATGAGAATGAGCTTGTCTTTGTTGCTTAGATGATCAAGAGTGTAGCTATCTTCAATTTCAATATCACTCTCTTCTTGATCATCTACTCGTGCTATCTCCTTGGCTTGATCTTTCTTGCTAGCCTTCTTCTTGCTTTTCTTGGCCATGAGACACAAGTGATGAGTATCATGAGATACTGAGGTTGACTCATCACTTGGCCACCACCGGGCTTGAGCCTCATCATCACAGACTGCCTGCTGTCCGGCTGCCTCAACCATACCGGACATGTTTGGTAGGGATACCGAACACGTCCAGTATGTGCTTGCAGACAGTGCAATCGCCTCGGCTTGCACCTTTTGCTCTGGCTCGACGCTCTTGAGGTCTTGTGAGGCTTCTTCGCCGCATGAAGACATAATGGACATATTTTCCATTGACTCGACCTCAAGTGCATCATCGCATTTGGATTTTCCATATACCTCAACGAGTTTGGTCCAAATGAGATGAGCACTCTCAGGAGGTGGTTGTCCATTGAATATTGCCTCATCTTGAACCTCTGCACTCAATGTACTCAAAATGATATTAATAGCTTGAGCATTGAGTTGCACGCATATTTCTTCCTCTTTTGATAAATTCTTATAGTTGCTCCAATCAACTATAGGAAGAGGTATGCTTGCAAACACAATATGCTCAACAAGAGGACTAATATCTCTAAAAGCATTGAGTACATGAATTGACCAAGGTAGAAAGTTTGAACCATCATTTTGGAGAAGCATCGGCTCCAACTCGATAGGTGTCGACATCCTTTTCTCACGGCGGTGAAGCTTTAGGTGAGAACCTCGCTCTGATACCAATTGAAAGGACCTAGGATGCCACCTAGAGGGGGGTGAATAGGCGTTTCTGAAAAATCAACACCTTTAAAAGCGGAAACGATTAGTAATAGGAGTTTCCAAAATGGAAACTCCAAAACAAAGTAATACCACTCCTCACAAGTTAGCCACAAAGTATATAAAAGATACTAGATAAACCTAGGGAGCCAAACAGCAGCAACCAAAGAGTTGAATCAAAATGCACTAGTCAGTTAATGTCGGAAGTCCCGACAGTTTGGGTCAGAACTTCCGACGTGTCAGAAGTCCCGACGTTTGGGTCAGAACTTCCAACGTGTCAGAAGTCCCAACAGTTTGGGTTAGAACTTCCGATGCAAACTGTCAGCACTTCCGACCCCTACGGGAAATGAACTACAAGTGCTAAAATGAACTTTGTGATGCTGATATCTTACAAACCCACTTCCTAGTGGTAAGGTAAGGTGTTGGGGCACTCTCTTGACGTTGATAAGCCACCACTCCATAGATCGAGTCCCAAACCCTAAGAAATAGCTAGAGAGAGGGAGACAACCAAATACAAGTAATTTCGAGCAAATCACAACAACAACAAGCACGCGGGAGACAAGAATTTATCTCGAGGTTTGGCAGCCCCACAAAGGAGCTCCTACGTCCTCGTTGTTGAGGTGACCACTTTGGTCGGAGTCTCTTCCAACTCCTTGCCTCACTCAAGGATACCACAAAGGTCACTTGAGTTTCTTTACTAGAAATCAAGGGTAATACAAACTTCCCAAGGCTCTTCCACAAGATGGAAGCTCTTAGGCGACGCCTCACCGGCTAGGGGAAAATCCCCAAGAGTAACAAATGCAAATCAAACCGGCTTGACGAAGAAATCAAGTGCTCAAGCTTGCTCAAAGTATTTTTCTCACTCAATCCACTCTCCAATCACTCAAACCCTTTAGGAATTGAAGTTGGAGGCAAAGGAGAGAAGAGTGGCGAGCCTAGAATGCTTGGGGGCTGTTTTGGCCGAGTGTTCGTTGCAATGAAATGAGTGGGCAACGGTTAGAATGGAGGAGACGGGTATATATACTCCAAGGCAAAATCTAACCGTTTAGATCTACGTCGGGAGTTCCGACGTAGATCTCGGGACTTCCGACGTATGAAGAAAACACTGTTTATGCAAGGTCAAAGTCCACTCGAGACAGCCAACATCGGAACTTCCGATGAACGTCGGGACTTCCGACGATCGGAACTTCCGACGAACGTCGGGACTTCCGACGTGCACAGTCAGCAGGTCAGTAGAACCATCGATGCCGGGACTCCTGGCTTGGGTCGGGACTTCCGACTGTCGGGAGTTCCGACTCATGTCGGGACTTCCGACGTCCACAGTCACCGCATAGGCAGTGACTGGGAGTCAGCACTTCCGGCAAGAGTCATGACTTCCGACTGTCGGGAGTTCCGGCTTATGTCGGGACTTCCGACACCGACAGTCACAGAAAATTATTCTTTGTGCTCGTAAAGTGCTAGAGTGTCTCTCTTTTGATTTAATTATTATGCTTGAGCACTCTATCTTCCTCAGACCACCTAAACTTGCATCCCTCTTAATAATACGGCATACCTATTAACTCAAGATCAAAAGAAAAACAAAATTAAACCTTTTGAGTTGATCTTCTTTAAATTGATGCCGTGTCTTTCAATCTTCATCAAGTGAGGGTGCCAACATGTCAATATTGATCTTTTCACTTGAGCATAGCCATCTTGAGCACGTGACTTGATTCCATTCATCAAATATGAATAACTCCAAATGCATCAAGTCACTTTAATCAACTTGTCCAATATAGATTTGATCCTTCACATCAATATGACCAGCTTAGCTTGATTAGTACCTCAACTAAATGCAAGTACTTTCTTCTTCACCCTAGCTAGGTTCTTCGGCCGCCAAGCCGTCGCTTGCCCTTCACCCTTGCTTAGTACCTCGAAGCCTTTCCTTGCTATCTTCACCATCTCAAGCCATTAAGTCACATCTTGTGTTGAATCATCCATTCATATGTATTGTTATCCTTTTCATTTCAATTTAGCAAGCTTCAAATATGAGACCATTCCATATGCAATCCCTTATGTCTCATTAACTAATACTCACGAGCTTGCTTTCACATAGTATATGGAAATCCCACAATAAACAAGCATTTGCATGAATTCCATTTGCATTGTTGTCTTGTGCTTGAACTAGATTGTTTATACAACAACACATCATTTTGGCTTTCATTAAGTACCTATGAGATAACCTATTACCTGTCCACACTTAGCAAACGGGTTAGTTCTTTAATCACGTTGTCATTCAATCATCCAAAACCCACTAAAGGGCTAGATGCACTTTCAATAGGGTTGTCACCACCTGCCGCCTACCCCTCAACCATAGAGTATGAGGCAAATGAAGGTAGCCTCTAGCCTAGACACCACGCCTACGTTATCGACTACTACTCTAGTGTCGATCAGGGTTATTCTGTCTCTATCAGGAGCTCTCTACTAGTGTATCCACTACAAGAATGGATGATGAACCCGCAAGCAAATAAGAGTATAGCTTAACCAACCGAAAGATTTTTATAACCAAAGGAACCACGAACACTTACTAAGATACTTGTCGAGGTACAAAGCATGTATTCGTCGAGGTACAAGCGGAGGAAGGCTATCGACAAGTTTGACACTTCTTCCCCAAACTCTCCTTCACATCTCTCCCTACTACTTTGCTAGAGCTAGCTAGGGCTTAAGCCCATGGAGTGGTGATGCTCTTGCTCTTGCTTTGTGATGCTCTTGTGCTCTTGTGTGTTGTTGGAATGAGGGGGGAGAGGTCCTCCTTTTATAGGTGGAGATGGGGGGTGAGGTTTCTTGGAATATTCCCTTGATCTCCCCCTATGGAAAGAACAAACCACCTCCTCAGCATTGAATTTGCCGCCATCCCTACCTGAACCGACCATGGAAAGGTGGTAAGAGGTAGCCTGACAAAAATGGGGTGAATTGGGCCCGGTGGCGGTGCGACCGCACCATGAGTGGGCCCAATTTGGCCCATGTTTGGTGGGGCGACTCCTTTGGACCTCTTGATTGGGTCCATGTGGGTGCTCCGTAGAGATGAAGCGATTTAATTATGGCTTAGCCTTATTCTCCTCTCGTTTAGGCCCTGTTTTACCTGGTTGTGGGCCTCTCCTTTGGGCTTGTATAGAATGGTATTTGTGCTTTGTTGTCTTGCACATTTTTAGCCCTTTTATGTGTATTTCCACAAATACCCTCCTACAAATTAGTAAACACCAAAACTCGTGGAATTCGTTAGTTATAAACCCTATCACTAAGTTTGGTGTTCATTTGAGTGGATTTTATGCGAGTGTTGGCAGTTGGAAATAGGAGTTAAGAACCGCCAACAAACTCCCCACACACTTAGCCCTTTGCTCATCCTCAAGAAAAGTTAGAGGTAAAAGTAATCACGAGCATAACATCCCAAGATATACAGCTATACATGAAAGTTATTCTAATACATTCTTTACATAAGTGGGATATGTGGCGTTAGCTAGCATGTTTTCTTGGATTGTTGAAAAGTGGAATAGTTCTCGAAACAAAGTCATCTTCCTAATTTCACATCTTAGTAACTTGGAGTTTTGAAAGTTTTTTTCTCTAACAAAAGCATAGTTCACTTTATACTCCTCAAATGGCACTCTCAAATCACTCAATGGTGTATACTTCCTCACCAAGGCAAAGTAATGTTTTGCCTTCTTTTGTTTTCTCCTACTTCTAAAAGGTTTATGTGGAGTTTTAGGTAGGGATAAACAAAATAGCATACTTGTTTTGCATATGTTGTAAAGTCAAATCGAGGATCCAAGGAAAGAAGTGCCATACTCTTAGATCAAGATGTGCATGTGTGTGGATAAAGGTGAACTAAAACTGTACTCCTTTTATAGATATGATCTCTCTCTATAACTTATTATTTTGAAACATGGCTATCTTCCTTCCTTCTTTTTTACATGAGCCTTCATGTGCTCATCATTTTTTCTCTTTTGTACTTGGACCTTCATGTGTCCATATTTTTTAATAATTTTTTTTGTGTAGCCTATGTCTCTTCTTCTAAACCACATATTTAGAGAGAGATCACTCTCTTTTAGAACATGGAGTATTTACCTATCAATTTTTTTCTACTCCCAGTGTAGGAGCAGAATGGAAGCATGTTTTTGTGTACTCCTAGTGTAGGAGCAGCAAGTGTATATGGGTGTATGTGATCTTTATCTTGGAAGCATGATAAATCTCTCAACAAGGGTCAACAAGACTTGACCAAACTCAATACAATAACAAGCAGCTTATGTAGAGGGCTTGAAACTTGTAAGATGTCTAATTTTGGTCTTGGTAGGAATTGCTCACCAATTGAGGAGTATGTGATACTATAGTTTTATAATATTTTTTTATCAAAACAAATTCTCCATGTACTTTGAATGCTCATCCGAGGTTGTGCAATGTGTTGGTGGGAGATCTTGGATGCTTGTTCATAATGCATGAGAGATCACCCCCACACTTATTCTTGTATCTGTTTATTTAATAAAGAAAAATAAAAAGAAACATACAAGGGCTCTACCGGTTGGAACACTGGGGAACCTTAATTTTTTATAATTATTATTACTTTTATTTTTATTATTTATTATTACTATTATTATTTTATTTTATTTTATTTTATGTGTTCACTCAACTTTTATCATTTAGCATAAACAAGGCTAAGGTAAAGTTTGCAAAAATAAACATAGCCTTGCTTTATCTCTATAGTAGATTACTTCTATTGTTTATGAAAGTAACACTCAAAGTTCATTAATCAAATTTTAATACCATGTCAAATTTTGATTAAAGAAGACTATTTTAACTGAAGCACCATGCTTAATTTAAAAAGCCTATGGATGTACTCAAGAATACATCCAAACCAGAGCATACTACATAAACAAAGGAAGCATGGATTTGCATGATCAAGTTTTATTCTAATAGAGACAACTATGAATAAGAGAGTTGGTGAACATTTTATTTACCTTTGCATACCTGAGTGTTTATACCAGCAGCATTTGTGGATGGAAGCTTTGAAGCTACTGCAGCAGCGGCTTGTATATGGTCCATCTCAGGTCAGTACCAAGGCTAGGCCGCACACACAACTAGTGTGTATAGACCATGAGCCATAGTGGTAGCAAAGGTCTAAAGGAGGAGAATCCTCCTCTCTTCTTCTTTTTTATGTATATCATTTATATATATATATATATTTCTCTTTTTTTAGCAAGACAGAGCTATCATCATTTTTCCCTTTTTAACCAAGGTGACTTTGGTGTGGATGGAACATTTGGTGGGGTTGTCACCCTCCTCCCCCATACTTTGACTTTTGTGTAAAAGTCAAGTGTGCAGTGTCAGGGTCTCCTCTTGAGTGTGTTTCATCTCCAAAGGGCATCACGGCGTTTAGTTGATGCAACTCTCTTGTTTTTCTAGCATTGTATGTACCCTTGTTCTTCTTGATCTTATCCTGAAAGGGTTAGCAACCAAGAATACCTGAAGGTGCATACTAACTTAAAAACATGTTCTTGCTTTATTGAAAAAGAAAAGTTGGTTTTCTTTTTTTTATCATAGTATTATTATTTTTTATGATAATCTAGGGTATCTCCTGGCAGTGCTTGATTCATGGTCTTAAGCTCGACCGTGGGAACTTCGTCCTGCAGCTATCAATGGTGGTATAGTTCCTAGCTTTACCACCAAACATTTAGCAAAAAGATTCAAGCTGCATGGTTAGTACCACAATGCATCCACGAGATCTACAATATTTCTGATAAACATATGCATCCACAACCATTCTTCTGAAAAGTTTGCAAACAAGGATAGAGATATGGTTGTGGTCCTCGTGAAAGCACATGGTTTTCAGTGAAACATACTCTAGAGAATCCTAAAGTGAGCATGAAACATGAGGGTTCTCAAATGAGAAGCTTTCATGCTTGTCTGTGGAATTTATTTCCTTTTTCTCTAGAGCCGATGCTGCAGGAAAGTCCATGGCATAGAAGTTTTTGTTTTCAAGAACAATGTTTGGATCACCAGAGGGACATGGTTCCGGCTCGAGTGAGGGTGGTGATGGATGTTCAGTTTCACAAGGATGTGAAATGAACAGGGAACTGAATTTTGCCTCCTTGAACTAATCATGATTGGGATGCTGCTTCACCATGGGACTTTTGGGGCAAAGGATAGGAGTGGCGGAAGCAAATTTTCCCAACTTTTCATCAAGGCTCCAATGGGAAGGTTTTTCTTGAAAATGTTTTTCTAGAGGGTGGCCTATGAGAATATCAAATTCAAGGATGGCATAGATGTGGAAATCTAAGTGAACCATGGTTTCATCTATTCTAACTGGCATGGCCCTACACTACTACAGATTGACTTATTACTATCACCACTTTCACTGTCGTAGCGATAAAAGCATCGATGTGATACTTCCACCGTCGGTTGGACCGATAGGAAGGCCTCCTATGGATGGAAACCGGTAGTTGAAAACCATCAATGCTGCGGTGGTAGTGGGGTTGAATTCCACCGTCGTTTGGAACGCCGAGCCGATTGGGATAGGCGTTATGACCACCGGCCCTACATGACCGTTTGGTGTACTGGTGGTAGTAAATTCAGCGTGAGCTATTTCCCCATTTCCCAACTACCCACAACACAGTTGCATCACCATTACTTTTGTCTTCTCTGATGCTTATATTAACTGCTCCTCTCTGCTTCTCCATCTTCAAGGTTGGCCTATTTAAGCGAGGGCTGGATGTGCTTCTTAGCAATCTACACACTCCTTCCTCCTTAGATATAGATAGATACAGACAAAGCTCTTGAGCCAATCATCTATATTTTCTTCATCGCCATGGTGCTCCTTCTCCAACTCCTTTGGCGGCAGCAGCAGCATTGGGAGAAGGCCTTCAAGATTAGGTACTACCGGCATCTAGGCATAGTGGGGGCTGCTCGATCTAGGTGCTAGTGGAAGTTTTGCGATTAAGGGGGTTTGCTTATTTGGGCAAGCCAAGGGGTACTCAATGCACTTTGGTATCCCTGGTTTGCCCTACACATTTCTTATGCTGATTCACCATCCTGATGCCCTGGCGATCCTCCTTCCTCTAGGGCAGCAACAATGATGGCGGCACTTCTCTTCCATGCCCTCCTCACGACCATGAGATGTGAGCACCACCATATCCTAATCGATAAGGAAGTTACTACACAAGAAAGGTGGACAAAAAATGGTTTCCTTCATTTTTCCTACTGCTAAACTTACATGTTGACAATTAGTCATCCTATGCAGGAATGCACGTGCTCATGACCATGAGAGGTGGAGATGCTCCTCTTGCTATCTCTCTCTCGACCGTGAGAGGTGCAGTAGGGAAGGTAAAGCACCTCATTGAGATGCTCCTCTTCTTGCTCTCTCTCGACCGTGTGAGGTGCAGATGCTAGTGGAAGTTTTGCGAGGTGCTACCTTGTCCTTAGCTTGCACTGCCTATCTCTAAACTCAACTATGGGATGTACCAGTACTCAACATGTCTTTATTATTGTACACCTAGTAGTCTTCGATAGGTCTTTATTATTGAACAACTGGAATGTAACTGAAGTTATAATTGAAATTGCTGTGATGATTGTTACTATGTCATTTATATATAGTTTTTGCCTTAAAAACAATTAATAATTGAATGGTTGTGATGCTTGTTACTCTATTTTTTGAAGTGTCGTAGTATTTGCCTTGGCTACATAGAAATGAGCTAAAGCACCTCACTGAGATGGTGCTAGGGTGGAAGTATTTGCCTTGGTTTATTTGCAAATTATCATTATCACAACTCCCGTCGCTGTTTCATACGGTGATTCAGTGTTAGTATTATATCGCAAAGTGTAGGGAATCAAATGGTCCATGTCATCTTCCCTACTCCATCACCCACGACTCGCATGAGTGGCCGTGGATGTCACAGACCTTGACTGTTGCCTTCCCTGCTCGTGTTTATTAGTGGAGATGACTTGAATAACTTGTATTAAGAAATTGGAAACATGTGCAAGGGAATCTGAACCGTGTCATATGAGAAGGAAGGTAACTGTAACAAGTTTAGAAAGGAATCATACTTGCGTATCATTGTATTAAGAAGAATGAAGAGTTTATCATACAAAAAAAGAGTTTATCATACAAATCTCCGTCATCTAGATATATACATATCAACATTGATCTGCATAGAATCTACCACGTTGATCTGAAGAACCTATCACACTCATAGCGGATCCTACACTCCTCCCAACCTTCCCATCCTGTGTGGATGCTGCAGCCTCTGCCTCCACACTGATGTTCGTCCTGGCAATGCACCATCATGGCCAAAGGAGGCAGAGGACTAGACTGACCCGACGCTGGCCGCCCAACAAAGTCCCCCGACACGAACATGGCCTGTTGGAGGCACCATGTACATATCTTGTTCTTCCAAGTCACATTCGCTGCCAGGCCCGCTTCATCACCTTCGACCTTCCTCAACCACCACCAGGCAATGTTGTCGGCACCGCTATTGGACATGTGCAGCACAAGGGTGAGAACAAATGTAGCAACATCGTGGCCTACAACGAGGGAGCGCTCAAGCATGTCGAGCCACGACATGAGCACGGTGTGGTCTTCGATGAAGACGGTGTGCATCCCAGCGTAGAAGCATGCCTCTGGGTTGCTAGTGCTAGCAAGCCTGGTGTTGGCGGTCATTACCGATCAAATCCGACTGCCAATTAAGACACAAAAAGAGGAGAAATAAGCAGTCTTAAACACATATGCATTTACTATTAACCAAGTTCCACCTATATTTGGAGAACATTATTTTGCAGGTCACAAACACAAATACATGGAATAATTCACAGAAAGGAGCTTTCTGACGCTGATTTGCACAAAGCAACAAGGGAGAAGCCCATCAAATCAACTTAACCAGGGAAAAACCCCACAGAGCAGTGATCCATGTCCAGCCCAAGGCCTGCCACATGAAGGCGGTGGTGAGGTGGCTTAGTCAGGGGCGGCTGACCCCTAGGGGCGGACGACCCCCTGCTGGCGCTCCTTAGCCACCCCTTGCTCTAGTGGTGGCATGTGGACATGCTGAGGTGGTGGGAGCTGGGGATACACCAAGAATAGCCTCCAAGCATAGCCTAGGCTCCTGTATAAATAGAGGGGTACCCCCCTCTCTCAAACACACTTCACTTGAGCAATACCTCACTCTCTCTAGTTTGGTTTTACCTTTTAGTAGTTGTATTAGAGCAAGGCAAAGCTACCTTGGAGAGCTTGGCTCCTTGGAAGAAGAGACCTTTGGGTATGAATAGAAATATGAGTTCTTCCAAAGTTATGCTCTCATATGATAATTGTAGTCATACTTATGAACTAGAGTATAGTTATTGTGTTATAATCTTGATATATGAACTAGTCTATAGTTTGTGTATCATGAGAGTAGCACACTTAACTTTATGCTTAAAAACTCATATAACTCATATAATTGAAATTAGAGCAAAGTTGAGGTGGCGGTTCATCGTGCTGTCAGGTGTGCCCAAGTCCTTTACCAATCGATCCGTAGGGTCGGGGACCCAGGGGGATTTAGGTAGTTTCTATATACGTGAGCGTGGTGCTTGGGTATGGAGAGATAGGTGAATGCATTGTCCCTTTCCATGGTTGAGGGGTAGGCGACAAGTGGTGATAGCCCTGTTCGTCCCTTGTAATCCCCCATGTTCGACTGTGGTGTAGGAGTCTAAATTATCACATGAGGTTGCTAGCAGACCAGTACTCGGTGGCCTCCCAACCTGCTTCACACTTAGCCCTAAGACTAATTATGTAATTTGTATGATTATTAACTAATCTTTGTATGACTATACTAGACTAATGCCTGCTCGCTTTAGGATTATTCTTTTTTTTTCTTTTCTGTTTTATCCTTTGAGGAATGCCAAGTGTGTGTCCACTATCTTGAAATCATGATTTTTACCCCTGCTATAAACATTGTTGTACTTGCAAGCATTATTATTCAAGTTCATATCCATAATAGACTCTTAATCAAATGTCTTCCTTTGGGAAAAATATAAATAATGATACCCTAAATACTTCCTGGTGAAATGCTACAATGATAGCTCCATGCGCTTGAGAATCAATATCTAAAATTGTTAAGGAACTATCAAGGCTATTACTTAGTGGCATTGCTAATCATTAGTGATGACGCTAAGAAATACCAACAAACACTTGTGGCGTCGTTGCTAGGGATATCAGCCTAGTAGCTATGCTAAGAAGTGCCAACAAGCATTTCTGACACCATTGCCGGGGAAGGCATATTGATTAAAGAATCTAGTAGGACATGTTCATGATAATATGCATGTAAGGTAGCCATTGTTTATGCAGGCTAACTTTGCTTGTTTTCTCCTATTGTGGGTTAAAATAGGATAGTGTATGACTAGTTACAAACTGCAGGAAAACTCCACCAAAAATCCGAAGGCACTCATAAGGAAGAAAAGGTCTCGTGCCGCTTCTTCTACTCCTCCAACAGTCGAACCAGTCTCCCCCGCACCATCTGCTACTCCAATCATGGCCAAAGACCCTTCGTGACTACTCCACCCCCAATGTTGCCAACATGCCTGTTGGGCCCGCTGTCAACGTTGGGGATGGGAACTTCGAGCTGTGCGACACGATCGTCATCAAGGACATCGCACCAGAGAGCATCAGGCTCTGCTTGTTTGCCTTTTCCCTTTCAGGAAAGGCAAATCAGTGGTTCTATAAAGAAAAGGAAGCTGTCAAGACGTGGGACAAATGTTCCACGACGTTCCTCGCCAAATTCTTCCCCATGGGTAAAACCAGTGCCCTGAGAGGATGAATTTCAAACTTCCAGCAAAGCTCCATGGAGACCATTCTCAAGGCATGGGAGGGGTTTTAGGACTACATTCAAGCATGCCCGCACCACGGGATTGAAAACTAGTTAGTGCTCCAAATTTTTTATGATGGATTAATACCTATGTCTAGGGGCCACCGCGACGCTGCTGCTAGAGGCACCTTCCTTTCCCTCACTATTGATGGAGCCATGGCTCTCATTAATAAAATGGTGTCGAATCAAAGCCAGAGGGAGGAAAGAAAAACACAAAAAGGTATGCATACCATGAAGGAGACGGATATGCTTTCCACAAAAATAGATTTATTGATGAAAAGACTGGAGGAATGAGCCCAAGATAAAGATGCCATGATGGGCACCGTCCAGACCATGGACTCACACAAGATGTGTGAGGTCTATGGAAACGTTGACCACTCGGGGAATGATTGCCCCGAAACCCACGAAGAAGCTACCTTCATCAACAACGGGTTTCACCAACCAGGAAATAATGGGTGGAGTAACCAGTCCCGCCCGCAACGTAATTCAAACTTCAATTCCAAGTACAATTCGAATCAACCTTCTTTCAAAGACTTGGTATTAGGCCAAGCAAAAATTAATGAAAATATTACAAAGAAATTAATGTCAAACGATAAAATGCTCAAAAATATAAATTATCAAATAGAAAGTTTATCCTCCATAGTAAGGAATCAATTAAGTTTTAACAAAATGATAGGATCTCATATTTCTTAAATAGCTGTTGCTATTCTTGGAAATCAATCGAGGAAAATCCCAGGGCAACCCGAGAATTCTCTCTAAGATGTTAATGCAGCGGTTGACACAAAAATGTGGTGATGTGATCAACACACAGCAAGCCAGAAGATCTGAGCGGAACAAGACCAGAGATCTGCTTGGCTTCAACACAAAACCAGCCGATTCTGAAAACCTAACGCCATGCCAGTCAATTTGACCTGCAATTAACAAAGAGAGAAAATCTTATCAGTAATTTAAGGTGAAACATATCCGTGTTGCTCCAGATAGTTTCAAATGTACGGCTAGATAGCCGATTCAATAAGGCTATCGAGTAAATAGTCGATATCCGGTGTATCCATGAAATAAAGATATTTAAAGCAAGGATTATTGGCTAATATTAAATGATAATGATATGAATCAAAATAACTGATGCTCATGGATCATAGCAGATTTATGGTGACTGTTTAATCTAGACAAAAATAAGTACAATACACCCAAATACAAAAATTAGAAGATCTTTCCTTAAAATTCCAATATATATAACCAAATGGTCGATTGATGTTATCAATCGATTACAGAGTTGATAATCAACAAAAAAACGATATGAGAAAACATCATCGTCTAAATAGAACATAATTAGTATAAAGTGCGAGCCAATAAATTTGATGAAAAGAGTATGACATGCGAACAATCGACTGTCTAATGTAAATGAATCCATAAACAGTATGGATCTAATCTATTATCGTCAACAATGAGGTTCGACCAGATCGATGCAGCTATGATAATGATAACAAATTAAAGCCAAAGAATATATAAAACCATCTATATATCGACAGATTCATGAAAACATGCTATATGCGTGAATGTATTGGCAATCGGCTAAATAGCCAATGCAAGCATAACAAACAAATAGAGTATATATCTCGATCATGAACAAAACCACTAATCAATAATTTCTAATCTAAAGTCTTACTAGTAAGGTTTGATCGGATCGATGCAACTTGTCGGGTTCATAAAACCCAGGGTCCCTCGGGGACCGGCTTCCACACCAAGGCTCGGTCTAAGAGTCTAAAACAATAGGCCAGAAGGGCAGCCCAGTCACTGACCGGAAGGTCTGGCCAAAAAGAAACAGTGCCCGCTCGTCGGCTACTTTGGCCCACTTCTTCGACCGGAGCGTTCGCTTCGACTCCAGCCGCCTCTGGACGGCCTCTCCGATCAGAAGGCCTGGCCCAAAACACTACTTCTGACTTCGACCCCGCGTCTCCAACTCGGGTTCGCAGGAACCCTGCTCACCGCTCTTCTTCGACCGGCACACTCAGAGCCGACTAGAGCCATCCGACCAGGGATGTCCGCTCGGTGAGAACCAGAAGACGTGCGGAGAAAAGCAAGGCAAGGCTCACAAGTCAAAACCACTGTACCAGGGACCATACCCTACATGGAATAGTACTCTGTAGCCACCCTGACACAAACAGTATTGTAGGTGCCGACATCTCCCTCTATAGTATTGTAGGGGCCGCTAAAACTCCCATACAGTAAGGCCCCCCACGTGGCACTGGGCATCGATAGTGGTATGGGCACCAGGATTTACCATCCCGGGTGAACATAGCGAGACTCCTCACATGCCTCTAGACATCAAACAATATTTGCAGGTACCGACGTCTACCATCCCTGAAAAAGGCAGCACGACCTTTCGCATGCATCTGACATTCTACAGTGACATCAACAGTGTTGTAGGCGCCTACCATTATCTTGTACCCACTGGCGTGGGCAACAAGGCTCGGTAGGCGTGGGCAACAAGGCTCGGTAGCATACGTACCCTCACCCTCTCACTTGTAAAGCCATCCCCTTTATCTATAAAAGGGGACGTGCCCCCTCCAACAAAGGGAGAGCCCTTCTTGAAGATAACAAGCACCGATCAAGTTCACTAGCTCAGGACCACAGAACCACCAAGTTTGGACTCCAAGCACACACTTGAACACTTACTCATAGTGTAGCTCCCGTCGCTCCTGGCCCTTCTGACCGGAGCCGATCGGACCTCCTGTATGCCTCTTCTTCCTCCTTCTCGTTTATAACCCCGCAGTAAACTTTGAACACCTGGGCTCAGGAATAAAGTCACTAACCGACCCAAACTGGACGTAGGGCACATTGCTTGAACCAGTATGAATCCTGTGTCATTGAGTGCTAGGCCACCTCCGATCACAACGTACGACAAAACTACAAATATTCACTAGTTGGTCACTTTCTGCACTGACACAACTATAGCAGTGTCATTAAATTAGATTTCATTAACTAGTGAGTCCATTCAAGATTGAAACGTGTCTTTGAATGCATACTATGTTTGATTGAAATAGAGATAAAAACAACCGATCTAGCAGGATTAAGCCATCAATCATAAGATTTAAAGCATGACCAGATTGGGAGACGACCAATTAAGATAATATGATGCCGATCTATCTCTATCTCAATCAGATGATTTGTTACAATTAATAAGACATTAATTATAACAAGATCGATAACCGGTGAATCAACAAAAATAGCAAGGAAACTCTTACTAATCTTAGTAGATTCGATAACTGGTGATATTATATTAAACAATAAGTTATTTAACACAAGATCGATAACTTTGATCTATATTATAATTCGTAAGGGATTGATCAGCTGATGCAGCCTTATAAATAATAGTATGGATCGATAACTAACTTATATTATAGCCTATAAAAGATCAATCAGCTGATGCAGCTTTACAAACATAATACAAGTTGTGACGATACTCACAAGCAAGTTGGAGGTCGATTAGTCGATGCAGCCCTATTTGCTGAAGAACTCACCGAGATCTACAGTACTCCTACTCCTAATGCAATGGCAAAAGCCAAAAAGATTATATTGATTGAGTGTTCATGTGTTTGTATAATAACCAGGGTCTAATATTTATACCCGGAACCTAAATATGAATCATACTCAAATACGACTCATTATAATTCTTATAATAAAAGAAAACTTCATAACTTAACAATAACTTGGACCCTAATTTTTCTTATTTGTAGGGTCTAACACATCTTCCTGACGCCATTCAAGCATAGCACATTGACGCCGTCTATTGACATCATCTACAAAAATAGCAGATTCTAATATCACATCCAAATCAGCTAATACCTATTCACATCTAATCGATTCCTTGATGACACAATCTTGGAAGCTTCAAGTTCCTACATTCCGCTTTCTAAATTTTGGTGTAAATATTTGTAAGATTTAAAAATTTGAATTTTATGTCAAAATAAAAATCTTTGAGAAATCCACCAAAAATCATTTTCTGAATAAAAATAATTTATTATTATTAGTTATCATTTTTGCAATAATTATAAAAATTGAAAATTCAATAAAATATTGTTGGAAAATCAAAATCGAGCAAGCCGTTGGGGATCTGGTCAAAACCCCAATGGTCATAGGTTTCAAATGACCGTTGGACACTACCTGCCAAAGGGGAGGCTAGGTGGGCCCACTAGGGGGCGAGCGACCCCATGGGTGGCCGACCCCTGTAGGTGGTCTTTGGCTCTATCCTTTGGTCAGCGGGCGCCTAGTCGTTGCCTCTCCCCCCTCCTCTTGGGTTTTCACTCTATAAATACCTAAGGAGGCTGGGAGAGCTCCTCACCCCTCTCACACTCTCACATTTTCACCCTCTCACTCACTCACTTGCTCTCAAGTTTCTTTCAAGCATTTTCCAACAAGTTTTAGTGCAAGAAAGCTCTACGAAAATTCCAAGCTCAAGCTAGTTCTCAGGTTCATCAATTTGTTTTTTGTGCTAACCTTTAACCTGCGCTCGAGTTTTTGCTTGTTGTTGTGTTGTTTTTCACCATGGGTAGGTTCAGAAAGGCCCTTATTGGCACCATCAAAAAGGTCATGGGGTCAAGCTCGAAGCGCTCCCTGGAAGCTCAAGCTCGCGCTACACCGAGCATGAAGAAAGCCCGATGCATGAAGATAAAGAAACTGTGTCGACGGAAGAGCAAGAACAAGAACAAGGATGACCTATGGAGGAAGATGATGAGTCCCACATCAACTTGGAAAGAGGCCGAGAGATGGAAGCCTACCACCTCATCAAGGACCGTGAGTTCGAGCCCATGCCATTATACAACCCCGCGCTTCTCAAGGCTATTTTTGCACTTGGAGAGATCTTGCCCAACACATAGGTTTCCATCGAAAATGCTTACTTGACATAGATCATGCTGTTAGAGGTTTTAATCGCCATAAATTTTGGAATGAAATTTCAGGTCAAATTGTGGTTGGAAAATTTCAACCCCGCAACATGGACATCCAACATCCCACTTTAAGGCTCATGCATCATTGGATCGCAATGACTTTATTCTCTAGGCAAGATATTCGAGTTGTTCATAATACTAAAATGCAAATACTCTATGCAATGATTAAAAATATTAAAATTGCTCCTATCAAAGAAATATTCAACCATTGGTTAGAATTGTTGAAAACATTTTCTACTTCAATATCTTGCACATCTCTTGTTACTCGCATTGCCACTGGTGTCGGTGCAATGGAAAATCAACAAGTAGAATATATTTCAACTCCACGCCTTATTATCGATGAGCATTACTTGTTACAAGGACATCATTTGAAACATAATGTAGCTGGACAACTTGTGTTCTTCTTTCAGGGGTGTACAAATGAGATCCCGTTACCTAACCCGGGTCTTCGTTTGTATAATTCCCCTGCACTAATCTTCCCTCTTAGCCCACAAGAGGAAGCTCGTAGAAATTCTATGTTTGGTAGGGTGACAAGGAGCAGAGCTAGAAATGAAGCAAGCAGTTCACAAGCGCAATCGCAGCCTTTTCCCACTGTGCCCCAGGCATTCCACATGGAGCCACTCCCAACTAGGTAAGTGCCGGGGTTCACACCCATGCACCATCTCGGTTGGGAGCATATTCCATAGACATACGAGGCTGAAGGATTCGGATGGGCAAAGGCTGACACCACAATATGGACGTTGCACTCCTCTAACTCTGAGGGGCTCCCTCCACCTATACAACCATGCTAGTCTGTCTCAGGATGGGAGGACATCAACAACCATCTCGGAGGATTAGAAATCCACACTGGTGAGATCCAAAACACACTTAATACTCACATACAGGATTTGGCCCAGTGGCATCAACAACAGCAACAACAAATGGCGTAAATAAACTCGATGTTGCAGCAACAGCAAGAATAGCAGGCGGCCTACTGCGATATATGGGGTTCAATCCCAGACCGTAGGTGATGAGCTAAGCTTGGGGGAGGACCCCCGCAGAGGTAAGAACTATCTTTTAATTTTCCACATTATTTATTTTATGCATTTATTTATTTATTAGCATTTAAAAAATAAAAAATAAAAAATCCAAAAAATAAATAATTTAAAAACAATAAAAATAATTATTTCACTCTCATATATGATTTAAGAATGTTTAGTTTTTCCTTTGTTGAAATGATGAATAGTTGCTCTATCTATAATTTATCTATGCCTAGGCTGTAACTTAGTATTCCCTAAGATTTAAGTTTGTGGGCTAAAATATCTCATCCTAAAACTTGAAACTTGTGGGTTGCAAAAGCATGATCCTTTTCTAAGTTGTTGCAAGTTATAATATGGTAAATAGAATATGCTATGACTTTATTCTAAGAGAAACTTGACATCCAGAGTTTTTATTTTAAAAATACTAAAATCAAAAGTTTCTCAATGGTTATGAATTCCTACCATGGCCATATGACATGATTCAAATACAAACCTTAGTCATATGCTACTTATACTCACATTAAGTTTTGTCAAATTGTTGTGACCATTGTAGAGATTCTAGTCATGCACACATGATCAAGATCCACGTACACCCACATATGAAAATGCTAACTATTACACTGAGAGTTACACAAAAAACATGCTTTATCCATCCACCAGATAAAAACTCCATTCATTTGTCATGAGTATTTCTCTCCAAAGCTTTTCATATGCTAAAAAGAAGTATGTGACTATGCTAAAAAAAGAGAGACACATGAAGCTCTCAAGATAGCAAAAAAGAAAAAAAAGAGAATGGAACACATGAAGGTTCCAAAGTATTGAAAGAAATAAAAATAGCCCATACTTCCAAAGCAATTATAAAAAAGAGAGAGAAAGTCATGATCAAAGGAGTACAAAAAAATATTAGGACTAGGAAAATATTCCACACACTTGCACATCTTGATCAAAGTGTATGACTTGCATCTCCTTGGATCTGATTTTTGACTTAGCAATATATGTGATGTAAGTATGCCTCTCATTCATTCCTACCTAAAACTCCACTCAAGGCCTTTTAGAGATAGGATGAAAAGAAGGCAAAATAATCAAATGCCTTGGTGAGGATCATACACATTGAGCGATCGAGTGAATTATTTGAGGAACTTACATCTTATTTTGCAAAACTCATAAAACCTCCAGATAGAAGGTTGATCAAAGAATGAATGATTAGTAATTCTGTTAAAACCGTTCTATCTTGCAACCACCTAAGACTTGGAAAAGCAATAAGCCCCATAGGAATTAAGTTAAAAGGGTGGATAGAATGCCAAACTTATTTAAATTGAGGAAGAATACTTTATTATAGGAATGGCACTTGTGAATTATATTCGGCATAGTAGCAACTCCTGATCAACAACCAATAACTTAGCTATTTGCTCGGGACGAGCAAAGGTTAAGCTTGGGGGATCTTGTTGGCGGTCATTACCGATCAAATCCGACCGCCAATTAAGACACAAAAACAAGAGAAATAAACAATCTTATAAACATATGCATTTACTGTTAACCAAGTTCCACATGTATTTGGAGAACATTATTTTATAGGTCACAAACACAAATACATGGAATAATTCACCAAAAGGCGCTTTCCGACGCTGATTTGCGGAAAGCAACAAGGGAGATGCCCATCAAATCAACTTAACCAGGGCAAAACCCCACGGAGTAGTGATCGATCTCTAGCCCAAGGCATGCCATGCGAAGGCGGTGGTGAGGTAGCTCGGTCAGGGGGTGGGTGACCCCTAGGGGCAGGTGACCCTAGGGGCGGGTGACCCCCTATCGATGCTCCTCAGCCACCCCTTGCTTGAGCGGTGGCATGTGGACATGCTGAGGCGGTGGGAGCTAGGGATACACCAAGAATAGCCTCCAAGCACCTCCTAGGCTCTTGTATAATCTCTCAAACACACTTCACTTGAGCGATACCTCACTCTCTCTAGTTCTCTTTTACCTTTTAGTAGTTGTATTAGAGCAAGACAAAGCTACCTTGGAGAGCTTGGCTCCTTGGAAGAAGAGACCTTTGGGTATGAATAGAAATATGAGTTCTTCCAAAGTTATGCTCTCATATGATAATTATAGTCATACTTATGAACTAGAGTATAGTTATTGTGTTATAATCTTGATATATGAACTAGTCTATAGTTTGTGTATCATGAGAGTAGCACACTTAACTTTATGCTTAAAAACTCATATAACTTATATAATTGGAATTAGAGCAAAGTTGAGGTGGTGGTTCATCGTGCCGTCAGGTGTGCCTAAGTCCTTTACCTGTCGATCCGTAGGGTTGGGGACTTGGTGGGATTTGGGTACTTTCTATATACACGAGCGTGGTGCTTGGGTATGGAGAGACATGTAAATGCATTGTCCCTTTCCACAGCTAAGGGGTAGGTGTAGGTGGTGATAGCCCTGTCCATCCCTTGTAATCCCCCACATTTGACTGAGGTATAGGAGTCTAAATTGTCACATGAGGTTGCTGGCAGACCAGTACTCGGTGGCCTCCCGACCTGCTTCACACTTATCCCTAAGACTAATTATGTAATTTGTATGATCATTAACTAATCTTTGTATGACTATACTAGACCAATGCCTGCTCACTTTAGGATTATTCTTTTATTCTTTTATTGTATTTTATCATTTGAGGAGTGCCAAGTGTATGTCCACTATCTTGAAATCATTGTGTTTATCCCTACGATAAATATTGGTGTACTTGCAAGCATTATTATTCAAGTTCATATCCATACTAGACTCTTAATCAAATGCCTTCCTTTGGGAAAATATAAATAACGATACCCTGAATACTTTTGGGTGAAATTCTACAATGAAAGCTCTATGCGCTTATGGATAAATATCTAAAATTGTTAAGGAACTATCAAGGCTATTACTTAGTGGCATTGCTAATCATTAGTGATAATGCTAAGAAATACCAATAAACACTTCTGGCATCGTTGCTAGGGATATAAACCTAGTAGCTATGCTAAGAAGTACAACACCTGGCGATGAGCTTGGTGCGGTACTCATGGTTGTAGAACCGGTTCTAGGTCCCAAGGTGTATCCCACGTAGCAGCCCATCGCAATGGTATGCCCCGTCCCACTACGGTGTCGCCGCACACCCTACACATCTACGAACAGGTTGCCCACAGGCTGCCAAGGTCCTCCATGGGATCCACTGTAGCCACAGTGATGCAGCTAGCAATCTCAACAACCATATGCTTCTAGAGCTTCTCCATGGAACGAGGACATGCGTGGTGGCTGCAAAAGATGGATCCTTGGGTTGGGGAGTGACATCATAGCAGAGCGGAGCACTGGGAGGGGGATCGAAGCAAAGCAAGGTGAGTTCCAAAAACCCCTCTTAGGATTTTATGACCGCTCCGTTCTTGAAGGTTCCATGGCGCGGGGATGTCAAACATCTCAAGAAAGTCAATCGTCATCCTCCGTGTGAATCGCGTAAACCATGTATGAAATGCAAAAAAAATTCAGAATGGAAAAATCTTTTATCTTACTATCATACGATTACTAATTAGAGGCCCCAACGGTGTAAACCGTGTGAACCGCGTAAACCGTATATGTAAACCGTGTGAACCCCCTAATTTTGCATGTAAATTACCCACCTCTGCCATTACAAAAGATAATTCAAAGCAGTCAATAAGAATAAAATAGGCTAGTGGTTTGTCTTTGTCAAAAAAATAGGCTAGCGGTTCATCACTTCGTCTCCCCTAAGATCGTGGTTAGCGCTAGCGAGGCCAAGCTGTGTGGTCGAGTCAATTTTCTTTGTCCAACTTCCAACACCATTCCATCACCATTACTTCTGCTGGGAGAAGCATGCTCCACTAAGATCGTGCGAGACGTGGCCTCGTGTTTAACTCCTGCTCTCGCTCAGTGCAATCTAAGGGAACTCCAATGGGTGCCTATTTCGCCCATCCTTCTATAAAAGCTGAGGCTAAGGTGGGGAAGCAAGTACATGATTCCTTTTCTCTCAAACTTCTATCTTCTTCATCCGGTGCTCCGCCTCAACACCCCATCTTTGACATCTCATCCAATGGCGGATCAGGCAATGAAGCGCCCAATGGAAGAGTTGCCAAACGTTGTCCCTACTCATCCCCACTTTGGTGCAATGCTACGATAGGACGGGGAGGGCAGCTCGGTAGCGCCACCACCGGAGAGCTGATCCTCACTTTCGGCTATCTCCGACAACAATGATGGGGGGCGAATGATTTCCTCACATTGGTGGAGCAACAGACGTGGCCACCTCCACCATCAGTGAGGAGAGCCGGGAGGCGGACCGGTTGTGCCTCTCTATTGCCGCCGTGAAGCAGGAAACAACCATGGCGGAGCTTGCTGCTGCCGAGGCCTAGGCGCGCCTCGCTGGTAAGGCATTCGACACAATATGATCATGCTCTTTCACTATGTGCAACATCGTGACTTCAGTTGTAGCATTTTCTTGTCTCCTTTTTAGGCGTCCAGGAGCAGCTGATCGTCACATAGGGTGAGGCAGCAGAGGTGATCTGCCTTCGCTAGGTAGCTAAGGACAACGCCTATGTCTCCTCTCGGATGGCGGCTAAGAGCAACATACACTACTTGGACCTCCACGCGGCAGCAGGCAACGCCGTCCGCGTGTTTTCACCTCCTACGCCTACGGGACGACCCTAGCAGACCGCCTCTGCACCGTGCCGCCTATTGGTATTTATTAACGTGTCACTTGTTTTAAGTAGTCACCCTACGTTGTTTACATTTCTTAGCATCTTTTACTAAGTTATCCCTAGTATTGGTGCCAGAAATACTTGTTGGTACTACCTAGTCCACTTCTAGAATGAAACTAAGAAGTACTTTAATATTTCATATGACTAGAAAGAATATATATAAATGAAAGGAATCTATAAGCACACAGATAATATACCATTATAGCACTTTACCCAAGAGTATTGTAGGTATCATTATTTATAATTTTACCACATGGAAGCTCTAGCATGGACATGTATTGATAACTTATACTATTGATGGAGAAGTAAACCATCACCAATATTCTACTCATAATAGGGGTAAGTCATAGGATAATATATATATATATGATAAGTATTGATCCAGGATAATGATAAATCTCTCAGAGTACTCCATTCTATGGCATTAGCATGGTCAGGTAGAATAATAGAGGAATAATTCCTAAATCATTCTTAATTACAAGTCAAAGCATACATTGATTAGTGCAATTACACCTAGTAGTCATTGCTATGATCAGCTTCATATCTACACATAAGGGATATTACTAAGGGAGATTAAGAACATAGCTTGTCTCCCTTTGTAACTAGATCCTACATGCTACCTACATCGGGGAGTGGATTACAAAGTACTCAACGGGAGTGTCACGTCCGCGATCTACCACATGACCTAGAATATAGGGTGTATCTGCAGGTAAACAACATATAAGCACCATGCTTACACAATGTCGACCACCCACCCATGGTACCTTAGGGTGAGCTCTATACGAACTTATACATGAACATGATGACAAACTAGCTATACCAAGTATATAATCAAAGTAGACGATGAACATTATAATGAAGAACATAAATGAGATGAATACTAATAATGTCATAACAATTGTAGCAAGCATATAAAAATAATGGAGATACAAAAGAGAGGGGGTACAAAGATTATACCAAACCACGCTCTTGACACGATCGGGAATCCAAGCGAAGCCTGCTTGCCTCCCTCTAGACCTAGCCTAACTAGCTATGCTCTAGAATTGCTAGAGCTCTAAGGATGATTAGGGTTTCTATCTTCTCAAATTACTTCTTCCTATTAGGAGGTGTCAGGGGCTGGTATATATAGCCCGTAGCGTCCAACGTGAGACGTGGGATCAAACCAACTTAAAGAATGGCGTAGATATAACCTAGGAGATGGTGGAGAACCGATGTTGCAACATGTAGGCTGATGGTGGGCCTCTAAGGCTAGGAGGTCCATAGGTGGGGCCAGGCGGCCCCACCTGGCTGCCCCTCGCTCTCTACCTTGGTGTGGTGTCCTCTAGAACCTTCTAGTGTCTGTTTCGTGGTGGATAAGCGTAATTAAATCTGACATGTAGGTCCACCTTGATGGTTTTTTGGATAAACCTGGTAGAAATCACAGATTCACCAAAACTCGTGGAATTTGTTAGTTTAAACCCCTAGACCTTTGTTGGTGATGATATTTATGCCCTTACACATGTTTTATTGACAGTTTATAATGGTTGTTAACTACCATCAACACCGCCATAGGTCATGGAGGTGGCCACATGCTTCATTCGCCTAGGGGCCACTTCGGCCATGGCCACCACCCAGCTTCGGCTGGGTGAGGGCCTGACCATGGTGGAGCCGAGGTTCCCGGGAGAGACGAGCTATCGACAGCTCTAGAACCTGATTAGCGAGTTCTCCGCCATGGGCGATGGCATCCTAGCCACGGTGGATGTAGAGGACATTGTTCGTAACGCTCTCCATGAGTAGTTCTATTGTAACATGTCTCTGCATTCTAAATAAAAATGTTCATAATACTAGTAGTTATTACTTTGAGTTCATCTTTGTTTGCTGTGACTTGAACATTCCATTTGTGTGCCTTAGAGCTAGCAGACCGTATGACACATCCATCGTTAGTAGGTGCTAACATCTCCCAATCATCACCGCCGGTAGCCTTCACTGCCCCTTTTGTCAATTTCCAAGCCCGCGCGTGAGTCCTATGCGTCACTCCCGCGCATATTTACAAAGTTTTTTTAGAAATTTGCATTCCCACATCTAAAATAGTTGCTTACAAAGGATGTTCCCCACCATATCTTTCTCCTCCTCAGTGCTGATGTTCCTCATCACCGCCCTACTCCCCAGTGCCAAAATGCGTGATCGCCCCTACTCAGCAGCGTGCAAGCTGCCAGTCACTGTCGATAAGCTAGTGCTCCATGCCAATACGCCTCATCGGTAGGTAGACAACATAGATCCATCGGTGACCAGGGTGGTACTCATCACCACCATTGCAGCTCGAGCTCAATGTCGCAAGATCCAAAGGCAATGGTAATGCTTTCGCACTTCCCTTATGCATTGTTCTTGGATTTTTATTCCCTTCTTCACTCATCTGAGTATGAATGAAGCTTCTATCTGATTATTAACAAGCTCATGAACACATCTCCACAATCGCTCCATCTCTAATTCAGGCGACAATGTCGCCGCTTCCATCGCCGTCCCCGCTCCACCAGATCCTCATCAAGATGACGGAGGAGGCCCCCAACAAGAGAAATGAAGTGGCCATCCTCTCAGACCATGTCTTGGTCATCATCCTTAGCTGCCTCACTGCCTGCTCCTTGTGTAGCTACAAGTGTGTCTATTGCTCCTAGAATAGCCTCATCTCGGGATCCGAATATCATAAGGAGCTACCCCAGATTCTTGCTAGATTCTTCTACCATAGCTAGAAATGCAAACGCAACTTCATCAGCGTTAACAGTGAATACCCCTCCTTGTCCTTCTTACCATTCCCCATTTAGGATGTCGTGATCTCATATTACTCCTAGGGCATCATCCTCTTCTGGTACTCTGGGTTTTGCTATGTTGTTTGCAATTCGGTGACTAAGAAATGGTTGCTACTGTCGAGTAGCAACCATTCTTGTGGTTTAGCTCACTTAGGGTTCGATCTAACAATCTCCTCACGCTTCCATGTATTTGAATATGGGATCAACGATGATGACTCCTTAGGTGTCAACATCTACTCATCTAAAACTGGACCAAGGATCTTTAAAGAATCTAAATGGGGCGAGGGTATTGTAGTATCCACATATGGGAAAGGTGTGTTTGTTAATGGTTTTATCCACATGTTGGAGTTCACCTAGATAGTTGCTGTTGATATGAAGGGAAAGACATAGAGAAAAATTCATAGGCCAACTGGTGATGCAATCTTCATCCATGAATCTTAGGGTTAGTTATGTTTATGTATTGCTAATACTTTGAATGTGTATGAGCTTTTAATCTGGATCCTTGAAGACTATGGTACTAGTAAATGGACATTGAGGCATAAGGTGACCACACCGAAGCTATTTGGAAAGAAGAATATTGAAATTGGTACTGAGGTTTATGATGCGGCCTACAGAGTGATTGTAGTTTATCTAGAATGGAATTTGATTTTTCTTGTTGGGGAGGACAAATCACTACTTCCATATGACATGAGATGCAATAAAGTTCATGCCCTCCCTACCTAGGCCATCGACTATCCTAGAAGTACCTAGAAACTATTATGTATGAGTGGCGGACCTCACTATCTTCCTTATGTTCTCTTGTTCATAGAGTCATTGCAGAGCAGTAAAGGTACATATACTATATTTTGTTGTAATTACATCATGCCTTTGTTCAGGTAGGTAGTTGTTTTGATTCTAAATATAGGCCAATTTGGGCTTCGTAACTAAAGAAATGGTGTGTTGAATATTATTAATTGTGCTACTTTGTGCAGGTGGAGTCTAAGTGCTTTTGAACAATTTTCTTGCATTAGCTAGCAGGAAGAAGAGGGGTTCTATGGTGCATTGCCTACCAATTTGAAGGATGCACTAATTATATTCATTTTTGCCTAGCAAGTAGGAGTGCCAAATAGGAGGAGCACAGCTACGTCGTTTTGTTATGTAAGCCTATAAGGATTAGTACCTTTAGTTTGTAATCTATGTACCGCTTGTGTTAGGACATAAGTTGAGAAAGATATTATGGTAAGCGTCCATTGTTATTGTAAGAACATGGTTTATGGATGCCATGATTATATCTGTATGCTTTGTGTTCAATAAGCTATTAAGGGCCGTTTATTGTTTTGTTATCACCACCGCCATTGGTGGTGCAAACGTCAAACACCATCGCTATATGTATTATGCGGCAGGGATCAAAGTGTATAACCACCGAATCATTTAGTAACCCAACACTGACTAAACAATCATCAAAGGCAGATCGTGGTGCAAGGCGATGGTGACCATGACTTTGCACTAGCGGATCATATACTGAAGCAATGGTGGTGTTAACCTCTACATAGGCATCTCGGCCGTCGAACCGATAGTGAACCTGCACCGCTGACGGTCAGGTCGAAGTATAAGGCAACAGTGCTGGTGACCACTACATAGGCGGTTGATGTGCCCACATGATAGTTTTGATAGCCTCGACATAGTTGGATCATTTGCCAATGCGGCGGTGTTAGTGTACATCCATAGTCGGGTCTTACTCCAATGCGACTGAAGTAAGGACCTAATCACGGACGGATCATAAGCCAATCGGCGGTGTTAGTGTACGCCATAGTCGGTCCTAGATGGCGGCGGTGAAGGCTATGACCATCACTATCAATAGCTTACTACTGAGGCCAAAATTGGACTGCGATGTGGGTTACGACGCGACTACGAAAAATGTGAGTGTAGTAGTGCTAGCAATCCCACAATACTCAAAGATTAATCCCAATGGACTTTTGAAGAGCTTTTTGGTCGAGACCAGCGGTATTTTACCCAAAAAAGCTTCCGCAATAAATTTTGACATGATGTTAGTCTCGACCGTGGGGTTGTGCATGGCTTCTACAACTATTCCCCTTAGCGAACATGGCATGCTCTTGGAAGGTGACAATTTTGAATTGCTTCAGAAGAACGTTTCACTTCGATTAACCATTCCTTTGATGGATTTACCCTGGGGGAATCTTCCTCAGAAGGAAGTCTAAGCTTTTCATGCCCACAGTGTCTCGAGGTATTGCCATAATCCCCGAATTCGATAGGAAACTCTAAAGGATGAATTACTCATTCCTTCAGTGTTCATGGTTCGGGTGAGGGCCCATGAGTCAAACCTAGGGATGGTATGTGTTTGGTTTCGACAGATGAGGACTCCTCAACACTTGACATGACTTTTGCCTAGAGGGGTTTGGTTCTTATGATGGAGGAAGTGTGTCCGTTTATGAAGTTTTCAAGGAATTCTACTTGTTCCGTTATAGGTTTGTGTGTGAAACAACCTTTGGCAGTCACGTCTAGGCATAGGTCAGCATCTATGTCAAGACCTGAACAAAAGAGAGGCAAAATCACGCCATCAGGTAATGACAAGTCTGGGCCAACATGTATTAATGTTGAAAACCAGGACTAGGCTGCACCTATAGACTCCTTCTCGTATTGCTTAAAGTCAAGGATTGCCCTTGGTAGAGAGCCAATATGGGACATGGGAAAAAAATGCAAGACAAAACTTGTCTTTAAGTTCATCCCAGTCCCCATTCGTACTTTCTATGGCAAATGTATACCATTGCTTCGCCTTTCCCGTGAGAGAGAAGGGAAGCAATTTCCACTTTAGTGTTTCCTATGTCATGACTGAGATGCTCAGGCATGAACACATTTCCTCGAACTCATGCAAGTGATGGCAAGAGTTTTCATTTTCATGCCCTGATAAGGGTAGTGCCCGAACCATGGCTATTAAGCCATGGTGGAGTTCACAGCCAAATGAATGATTTGGTTTAGGTGGTGGCTCAGTGAACTCGCCCTTTAAAGTGGAAAGTTAAGGATTTTAAGTTGGCTTCATGATGGAAAAGGTAAAAGGAAATATTTTTGTTTTGATAAAAGAAAAGATAAAAGATACAGATACGAGGACGAACTAGGTTCAAAGAAAATAGCAACCGTTCCCCGGCAATGGTGCTAGAAAGCTTGTTGGTATTTCTTAACGTCTATAGAAGTTAATCCACAAGCATATGGAACTACCATTCTAGGTTTCACCCGAAAGTATTTAGGGTATCGTATTTCCATAGGGAATAGAGGTATTTTTCTAGCTAATTCGTCCAAGGACAACACAAGGATTGCTGATGAGGGTAGAGAAGGATTCCTATGGGTTAAGGTCTAAGGATAGATAAACTTTACTTTTTACTTGCTTACTTCGAGCACCGGATCACACCTAGTCTACCAGGCGAGGCCGGCCTATAGCTCCACAAATACCCTACTACAAATGAATAAACACCAAAACTCATGGAATTCATTAGTTATAAACCCTATCACTAAGTTTGGTGTTCATTTGAGTGGATTTTATGCGAGTGTTGGCGATTGAAAATAGGTGTTAAGGACCACCAATAGTCCTCATGGGATCATCACCATAGAAGGCGACCTTCAGCAGGCCCACCTCTATGAATGGGAGAACTACGACATCACGACAATCGCTTGCTAACCCACGGAGCCTCGACACACTTGGGCGGCGACAACTGCTATCATGCTAGAGTCAAACCCTAAAAAGCAACCCCCAGGGGCTAGGCCTAAACACGACTTCCCTACACAGTAAGGGAGCACATGAAGGTCAAGCCCATCGACCTTGAACGCAGCATGCAGAGATGCCTACAATGACCCAGTGCGAGGATGACACGATCAATGAGCAACAGAGGGCCCATGACACAGCACATTCCTCAATTCTATGAGCCACACATTCTAGGCCTCGCCACGCCAAGCAACACGAATGTCAAGGGCCACGCCCAATGGTACCAAGGCCCAACATCCACACCAAAACTACTCTAAGATGTGAGTTTGCCTGACCAAGATTCTGTACATAATCACCAACGAATCCTTCCACACCCAAAGATCACAATACAACTCGATGAGCGCATGTCCCAATGACACTCTCTCCAATGTGTTCCATCCCAAACGTCCTGCATCGATCAGCGCGTGTTAATCGACATGGTTCACTTACGGGGCTACACCACTGAAGGGAAGAAAAAGGCTATTATGACCCAGAACGAAGAGATTGATGAAAGGCGTGCTGCCACTAGATCCATCCTATGACACTTTGGTCATGGAAGCAAAGTTGCACTAAGCTAAGCCTCACGGGTTGATCCCCAGGCGAGGTCATGCGACTATGGCATTCGAATAATTGAACCACTCGCAAGCAATCATAGAAGAAAAGAAGTAAGAGACACAAGCTAAGAAATTTCCTTCATTAAAGAACCCTATGTACCACTACTACACTCGCACCTTTCATAGCTGCGTCGTAACCCACATCGTAGTCCAATTTCGGTCTTACCGGTAAGCTATCGATAGTGATGGTCATAGCCTTCACCGTCGGCATCTGGGACCGACTGCGGTGTAGACTAACACCACCGATTGGCTTATGATCCATCCATGATTAGGTCCTTACTTCTGTCGCATTGGAGCATGACCCAGCTGTGGATATACACTAACACCACCATATTGGCAAATGATCTGCCTGTGTCAAGGCTATCAAAACCATCGTGTGGGCACATCAACTGTCTGTGTAGTGGTCACCGTCACCGTCACCTTATACTTCGACCCGATTATCAGTGGTGCAGGTTCATTATCGGTTCGATGGCCGAGATGCCTATGTAGAGGTTAACACCACCATCACTTCAGCATATGATCTACCAGTACAAAGGTCATGGTCACCATCGCCTTGCACCATGATCCGTCTTTGATGATCGTTTAGTCAGAGTCGGGTTACTAAAGGATTCGGTGGTGATATACTTTTGACCCCTGCCGCATCATATGTATAGTGACAGTGATAGAATTTCATTTGATTTCACAATAGTTACTAATTCAACTAGGCCCTTAATAGCTTCATGAATACAAAGCATACAAATATATAATCATTACATCCATAAATTATGTTCACAAATAAGAGTACTTTTTACAATAACAATGGACGCTACCATAACATCTTTCTCAACTGATGTCCTAACACAAATGGTACATAGAGCATACTAAAGGTACTGATCTATATAGACTTACATAACAAAATGACGTAGCTATGCTCCTTCTATGTGGCACTCCTGCTTGTAAGGCAAAATGTATATAATTAGTGCATCCTTCGGATTGGTAGCTAATGCACCATGGAACCCCTCTTATTCATCTCTGATCCACAACCTGAACAAAGTAATAGAATTAATAATATTGAGTATACCATTCCTTTAGTTAACAAGCCAAAATTGGCCTATACATAGATAGAATGAAAACAACTCCCTACCTGAACAAAGACTGTCGTGATGACAAAATGCAGGAAATGCACCTTTATTGCTCTGCTAAAGACTCCATGAACAAGGGAACATAAGGAAGATAGTAAAGCCTGTTCATATCAAAATGCCCTCTTGATCTACAAAAGCAGATGACATGGACATGGATGACATGAACCTTTCTACGGTCCATGTCATATGCAATCAATGTTCTATCCTTCCCAACAAGGAAAATGAAATTCCATTCAGGGTGAACTGTAATCATTCTATACTTCTCATCACAAAGCTCAGAACCAACTTTAATATTCATACATCCAAACTGTTCCTCCGTGTCCACAACATGCTTCAAAATCTAGTTATCAATACCATAGTCTTTAAGTATCCACACTAAAAGCCAAGACCTATTGTAAAAATCAGCACAACACACACACAGGTGACCCTGAGTTTGATGGATGGACATTTCAGCACCACCTGCTTTATGAATTGTCCTCCATGTCTTTCCCTCCATATCCACAGCAACTATCGTAGAGTACTCAACCATATGAATAAAACCATTAAGAAAACACTTCTCGATTTTGAACGTAGAACAATACTACCCTCGCCCTATTTAGATTACTTAAAGATCCATGTTGCAGTTTTAGATGAGTAGATCTCCACACCTACACACGCAACCTCCACCTCAACAAATTCAATTATATGGAAGTACGAGGACATTGGTTCAAAACCTAAGCGAGCCTGACCAACAGAACGGATGCTATGTAGTAGTACATGCCATTTCTAGGTCACCAAATTGCAGACAACATAGCGACATAATGCATCAGGCTCACAACACCAGCAAAGGACAAGGTTGCTACAACAATCTGAGACTAGGACTTTTTGAAGGGGAAGGGTGTTAACGGTCACTAACACCCATTTTGACCATCAATATTCCACCCAAAAGCATGATAAAGTGAGGTAAATCATCATCACACGTGAAGAATTTTGTTTAAATTTCACCTAGTTCCTCTTGTGCTTGTAGAATTATTTGTATGCAGGAAATATGGTAAAAATAGGCCAAAATGGTGACAAACATGGACCAAGGAAGCAGGTGGACGTGCTAGGGCCACTTCTCGGTTTGGTAAAGCTCTTTTGTAATTCTTTCATTTCAGTATTTACTTTATTTAGTATTTATTTTCAATACTTTATTCTAGTATTATTGCTTTGCTTTACTTTAAGTACTTAGTCGTTAGTGTTCATTCATTAGTGAGCTTAGATGCTTGTTGTTTGGCATTAGTAGCATGGGTTATCTCTTAATTAGTAGCTATTCATTAGTATCGATTCTACCGTCTGGTTAGGGTGCCTTGATCTCATTTCATCAGAGCTTGGATTGAGGTAGTAAGCCTATAGATTAAGCGAGGTACTTAGGCTATAGCTTACCTATGGATACGGCTAGGCCTTCGGATAGATTGTGGTAGGTGGCAAGTGGTGATAGCCTTATCCATCCTTTGTATTCGACCACGATAGGCTTAGTTATTAAATCATAGGGCTCATGGCAGACCTTGTCTATTTAACTCTCCTAGTTGATAGGTGGGCTATGCCCCGAAGTACTAGCGCATTTCTCCTGGTTATTTGTTTACCCTTTATTATTAGAAAGATATATTGCTCACTCTCCCACCTAGCTATCTCTAAATTAGCTTGCATTTAGTAGTTAGTTTAGGTAGATCACACTCAACCCTTCACTATCGTTCACCTACCTAGGATCAACTTAGGCCTTCCCTTAGCAAATCCTAGTCCAAATATAAATTCTAGCCTTCCGCCTTCTTGTGGGAAAAAATATTATCATGACCCAAAAACCGCTACAATTTGTCATAAGCATCTAGAACATCAACTACATAAAAAATTGGAAATCAACCCATGCTTAGCCCAGCCAAGATCGAGCACTACCCAACTTGGTGGATCGTCTGACATCACCACCAGACCGTCTGCTAGGATATCTCACAGACTTAGGATAACCTTGGCCAACTCGTGCACTGACGGAGTGTCCACCATCACGGCGGAGTGTCCGTCAAAACCCTTGCACGACCAGTTAGTTTGTTAGGCACAATCTAGCGCTATCAGATCATCCGTCACCCATGGCGGACTGTCTATCAACATGTGTTGACACATGTCCCAAGTAGGTGTTGCATTGTCACACACAGACACGCTCGTGCATTGATGGAGCATCCGTCATTCACATTGGGCTATCCGTTAGATCGCAACACCTGTAACATGCAAATGTTGTGTTGTCACACACACACGCCTCTAGGCCCCACCCGTCATCACTCACTCAACCACCAGCCCTCCACCCCTCACTCTCCAATCTCCCATTCATGTTTGCACTAGGAAAGGCAGAGAAAGGAGAAAGAGAGGAGAAGAGAAGGAGAGGAAGGAGGAGGACGCCTCCACTAGCTGAAGCACGCCGATGAGCTGCACCACCACATCGTCCACAACCTCACCAAAGTTGGAGGAGATGGCCCCAAGCTTCGTCATCTTCATCCTCAAGCCATGGAGGATGCCTAAAGACCGATCTCCTTCACCAAGCTTCCTTGGCATGAGCTGTTGCAAGTGGAGGTCCCCAAGACCATGAGGAGCACATCCTGAAGTCCCCAACATCTCCCCCAACCTCCCATGGCTATCCCATGAGCTTCACCTCTCATCCATGGCTACCACCACCATGGATGGGGTCAAGCTCAACACACACCATGAATGGCACATCCATCACTTGTAAAAGCTTCCCTACATCACTAGTAAGCCATAGAAACAAACCGCACTCGATTTTGAGCCCAGATGCCCTGGGAATCATCTCCAATGTTTTTACACCCGAGCTGTTCGACGTTTTACCGGATGGTCCGTTGTTCTCGCGGACTGTCCGTCGGCACCAGTGTTCATCTGAGCAAAATGGCCTGGTGCACATGTTTGTCCCTAGCAAACTATCCGCCCAAATTCACGGACTGTCTGCTGTACCACAGCAGCACAACCCCAACTTGTAAAGGTCATAAAAGATGCATTTGAACTCCAAAAATGGTGAAACAAGTTTTGTTGTGCTCCATAGAATATTCCCTATCACCTAACTATAAATATGGCACCAAAAGGCATATCTCATTTTTGAACACTGGAAGAGGCTAAGCCCTTATAATTTACCAGAGGCTCCGCCACACGTACCGTAGTGTCCAATAAGTTATAAATCACGGACAGAGGAGTTTCCCAAGAGCACAGACTTTATACCAGAGAGTCCAATCTTAGTTTGGAGAGTCCGATGTTCCTAGCATGTCCTTTTCTCACTAAGTCCTAGAACCACCTGACTGTCCGACACTCACGCCGGACTATCTGATGACACAAACTGACAGTCCTTCAATGTATACCTGAACACTCCCTCTTGTATGTTTAATATAATGTCATGCATGCATAAGTATCTCATACATGGACATATATATAGACATGTGATATCAGAGAGACGTCTAGCAATGTTTCAAGCTATGGGATCCTTGCTCATCCAACAGGCAGGCATCCCACTACTATCAGCCCTACTTTGGATACTTATTGAGTTTCATTATGAGTTATGCATTACCTGTAGTCTTGGATAGTGGTCTCATTTACATTACACCTAGAGTTACTTCTTAGTATGTGATAAGCCCTTCACCTAAACGATGGGAATAGGAATGCATAATTGCTTATTGCTTAGTTGCTTGGGCAACGGTAGAAGTCGAGCGTGAGAAGGGAACTCATACTCGCGCATGTAGGATGTTACACCTAGGTAAATAACTACTAAAACCAATGAGGGTACAACTTGCCTCACCTTACTAATCTAGCTAAGGGATGATATGACTGATGTGATAATCTTGATGATAACTTGGATATCTTGCTCATGCGAGGGGTAGGTTGTTATGAGTGAGGGATCTCAAATGACGTAGCTCGTGGAGCATTAAGGACCATGTATTGGGATACATGAGTCTAAGTAACCACCCGTATAGACCACATGTCACGGATGGGGTCGACAAGCCAAGTAACTAATTATTACCGGTTTAACCGTGAAACTGGCAAGGGGGTTGGCTTCGGTCAGGAATGTTCGGGACATTAGTCGAGAAACCAGGAATGTGGACATTGACCGGGCAACTGCTTGAACCTTTCGTTGGATATTCTGGACGGATTAGGGAAAGGTAGGAGACGTGGGGCAACCCTTACCTATCGCTCGGGTATGGAGGTTCATCCCGTTCTCCGTGTGGGTACAGTTGTACACCTCTGTAGAGTTTTGAAAGCCTAAAGTCCCTTGGGATAGAATCATTCGGTTGTTCCTACTTTCTATACCCATAGTAGCGTTGTTGATGGATTATGGACCTCTATGTGATATATGACTAATAACTAAATGCTTTCATTTTAGGAGTAGAACATGGCATGTCATACTTATAAGCAACGCCATTGCTTTTCTGCAAATGTACAAATACCTGATATTATCCTGTGCATCCACCAAATATTATGTGTTGGAATTAAGCCCTGCGAGTACGCAATGTACTCACGGTGCTACCGTTAAGTTGTTTTGCAGGTGAAGGACATTGGCGGCCATCTCACCCCGTCGTTGGTGGCAAACTGGGTGATTGGTAGGAGCCATCCAAATTATGGTGGCGACACCCCTGGGTAGGGCAACCACTACTTAATAGCTATATGAGTGATCCGTAGCATAGCGGTGTTGGTAATATAGTAGTTGGTCCTCACTACATATGATTGCATTGAATCAATGCCTTCTTTAATGTTGTATAATTAACTTGTTAAATTCAATAAGACTTGTAATATATGTTTTCCGCTGAATTATTATGTGCTCCAATGATAAGATGTAATCTTGAGTTGTGGAGGCTATAGTGGTATGAAACTCAGCCTGATCCTGAAGAGGAGTTGCCAAGTGTGCTCCTGGGGAGTCACCGATGTTGGTTTGTTTAAATTGGGTCAGTCAAGTGGATGACACTTGATTTAGATGAATTAACGTGGTAGGTCCCCACAAATATAAATTCGACACTCGGTACTCACCGAGTGAAGTGCTACGTGATAGTTCTGTGCGCTTACGAAATCCTCCAATAGTCGTTAAGAAATATCAACAAGTATTTCTGGCGTCGTTGCTGGGGAAGGCAACTGGCATCGAATTTATTAGGCTAGATTTGTTAGCTAGGTTTTTAGTTATCCTAAGTAGTTTATCCTTTTTCCTTCCTATCCTATCACTACCCTCCACGACAATGGGTGATAAGTCCATTCATGATTTTTCTGTACCCTTGACTGCTAATGCAGCCACCGGACCCAATGTTATCAATGGGCACGCTAACTTTGAGCTTAAGCCAGCGTTAATTATGATGGTTCAAGCTAGTCCATTTTTGTGGAAAAGCCCACGAGGATGCAAATGCTCACGTCCAACATTTTTTAGAGATTTGTAGAACTTTCACCATAAAGGGAGTGACCCAAGAGGATATACGTCTTCGCCTTTTCCCTTTCTCTTGCACTGGGTCCTTCTGTTGGTTTTGGCATACAATACAACATCGATCGATTGGCTCTATCATCAACACGATGGCGAGTGGCCTCGATGCCGCCGTGGGAAGAGGGAGAGAAGGGAGGATATATTTTTCAAGAAAAAAATAAATATGATGGGTTAAATAAAAAAATACATACCACATTAGCACGCCACATCAGCAATAAGTGCTGACATGGTTGGCATAGACGACCCGTGGTGCAACACTCAATAAGTTTAGGAACCCAAAAATACATTTTTAAAGTTCATGAACTTACATGACACATGCTTCCAAGTTCAGAAGTCGCTGGCCATTTAACACTTTGTGAAATTCTTATATGTTCTTGTGAAAATGGCTTCTAGCTTCTATCGGAAAATATTCAACCTTAATAAAATATAAAAGTTTGATTTACTTATTTATAATTTACTATATACTCATAAATATCAATATTATTTCTATTAATTAAAACAAATGTTGTACTAGCCATTGATAATGTCCCATGACGGGAAGACATACGAAGTCAACAAAAATAGGCCTATGGTTCAGTGGTAGGACTGTCCAGTGGGATGCTATCCACTAGGGTTAACCCTAGTGATTGCACCTTTTCTGGATTTTTTTTTCAGAATTTTCAAGATACACGCACGTGTGCATGTTCGGTGGTACTGCGCGTTTCCCGTGCATTGGAGGCGACGCCTCCCAATCTCTTCTTTGCGTGTGTTCGAACATGCATGCGTATGAAGTGTGTGGGTTGTGTGCATCCAAAGTTATGCCCAATAGACAAAATAAAAAAAAATAAAAAGAAGAGATAAAAATAAAGAAATGAAAACAGAAATTTTGAAAGAAATTGTGAAAAACAACCGGCCCAGAAGAAGGCCCATGCGGGTGTGCTTTTTTCCCCTTCCCGCCGTTGATGCATAACGTGCATTCTCCTTGAGCCTTTTACCTGTGTGCCATTATAAAAGATGGTCACGATCTACGTGCCACTAAAAAATTCGAACGCAACTATGTGTCATGACACTTTACTTTTTTTTGCCTCCCAAGCCATTCCGTCCACTTTTTCATCTAACGGTGTCAATCTGCGTTGGAAAAAATCCCAAATACCCACACGTTGCTTCTTCACTATGCCCTTCATTGTTTCCTCCGCCGGTCATCTTCGTCCCGCCCTCCACCGTGTGCTGGGGCCAGGGAGCCCCGCGTGTGCCAAGGCAGGGGGCGGAGCCGGCCACGTGGGTGCCAGGGCTGGAGGCGTAGCCAGCCTCGTGGACGTCAGGGTCAGGCAGAGCCTAGCCGCTCGCTGCCTCATGCCTCCATCACCGGTGCACCCACCGACGACACCCAACGATTCCACCGCCACCGCGACCGATGCGCGTGATGGTCGCACAGCCATGTGCGCCCCTGCGTGGGCTACGTCGCCGCACTACCGGGCGCGAGCTCCCTGCCCACCTAAACTCGCCGGACCTAGCCCAGGCCTACACGTGCCAAGGCCGCCTCAAGCCAAGGACATGCCGTCCCAACCCTACGCGCCTTGCCCTGTCGACGAAATATGGTCGGTAGTCTACCTAGGGGTATGCCCAAGGTAGTAGATTGTCGGTAGACAGATGCGCAAGCTACAAACAAGACGGTGATGCAAGATAGACACGAGGTTTTATCCAGGTTCGGCCGCCACGAAGGCGTAATACCTACATCATGTGTCTGATTGTATTGCTGTATGTCAATGAGAGATGTTTTTTAGAGGGGTCCCCTGCCTGCCTTATATAATCCGGGGGCAGGGTTACAGATCTGGAAACTAATCCTAGCCAGTTACAATTGCCATAGGTGGTCGGATAAGGATTCCTATTCTAACCAACCAGGATCTTGCTTGATCTCCAAATCTGCCTTGACTCCTTGCGCAGGACTTCAAATAGGTTGGTCGGGCCGCGCGTCGTCTTCTAGTGGGCCGGACCCCCTGATCCAGGCCAGCCTAAGCCTAGCCATAAGGGTATAGGGGTTAATACCCCCACAGCTAGTCCCCGAGCACCATGTATTATGCTGCGACATGCCGTTCGATCTCCTTTGACTGATGCGATCCATCTTCATGTTATCTCCAACTGATTGAAACACTGACCAATCGAATATGCCAGCATTCTGGTCAGAACAGATAGCAGTAGACCACGATTATAGCCGAAGATTCCGGTTGTCCGAAGAATGCATGGTGCTCTAAAGAAAAAAGAAAAAGATTTCTTTCCCTATCAAGTGTGCCCACTTGTATTTCTGATAAGAAATGTAAGTGACCCTTGGACAATAGTAATTTTGGTAATCAGTCAAAGCATAGGGGTCGATAAAATAAACACATTCACCACAAGGTGAAGTGTGCCCACTTAGTCCCCAAGCCTGGTGGTAGGTGACGTAGGCACATGGTGCTAGGGTCTAAAAAGAATTTCCATTGAAGTCAAGAATCCAATTGTCGTATAAGCAATACGAGATGCACTGGCAGGTGCATCATACCGATGTAGTCCCTGAGCTTGCTGGAAGGCGAAGTATAAGCCTTGTAGCAAGGTCCAAATAAATGCCTCTCAACTGTATGTGAGTACACATCACATGTAGCCAAGGAGAGCAGTCACCGAGCAGTGGTCGGAACGGTCCCCGAGCATGGTAGTGGTCGGAGCAGTCCTCGAGCACGGTAGTGGTCGGAGCAGTCCTCGAGCACGATAGTGGTCTGGGCAGTCCTTGAACACGGTAGTGGTCTGGGCAGTCCCTGAGCACGAGACGTGCGGCGAAGAAATAAATGCCACTGGTACTATTATCTGGTGTATTTATTTATCTTCTTACACTGTCAAGTCCAATCTGACATGTCTGGTCAAAAAAGTAGACGGGTATAGCATGTCATACTGCCTTCTTGTCCTTTCAAGCAAACAGTCACTTGGCACCTGTATGGAGGTGCGTCAGTGTGGGCCCTCTCACACTGGCAACAAAGAGGCGCATACACTGATAACGAAGAGGCACATATATTGGCATAGATCTCGAGGTTGTGAAAACAACCGTCTGCAGTGCGTGCGCACGTCTCCCAAGAATCTCGGGCAGACAAAATGGTGGAATTCTTGGTTATTTATAATATAGAATTGGTAAGTTACTTTTTACCGAACCCCATTACCATTCGTCACTGCAGCCTTCTTCCTCTTGCCAACCCAAAATCATCGCCAATCACTCCCCCACTATATCCACCTTCATCAGCAAGGGTGGATTCATGGCAAAAAGTGACACCTAGAAGAAAGCCAGGGTCATGGCGAAGGAGTGGTGGAAATCAAGAAGCAACGAGCAGACCATCGAAGACCTCAACATCATGGGAGTACTCCACAACAAGGAACTCGCTGGATGGCGCGCGCCGGAGGGCGAGGGGTACCCCGATCCACAACCAGGTGAGATTGTGGTTTTTGAAGATTTCTTCAAGTGGGGTTTTGGGGTTCTAGTGCACCCTTTCCTTCAGGGGCTCTGTCTGTATTACGAGATTGGGATTTGCAATCTGCATCCCAACTCGATTCTTCTTGTCTCCACCTTCATTCATCTTTGCGAAGCATATGGTGGCTTCCAGCCCATTTTGACTTCTTTTGCCATCTTTTCTGTCTACAGAAGAAAGGAAACGGGGGCTCGAAGATAGCCGAAGGTGTGTACCTCAATCTTCATGACGGGATGAAGGCCCAGTACCTGCACTGCCCTTGGAACACGTCGTTTGACAACTGGTATAAGAAGTGGTTCTACATCCGCGAAGAGCCGAACAAGATCACACTGTGCGACGTAGGGTTCATTCCGGAGAAGAAGACCAGCTAGTCGGAGAAGCCCAAGCACCTGGAATAGATCCTAGAACTACTTGGGATGATCCCATGGAAGAAACTAGACGGTCCAAGCGTGGTTAGGAACTTCATCAGCCGAAGGATCCAGCCCTGCCAGAGGAGGGTACATCCCGGCTATGAGTACCAAGGTAGCACAGATCCAATGAGGACGAGGCAGGAGGCGCTTGATAAGATCAAAGTCAGAGCTAGAATTAGAGAGCTATTTAACTTAGCTGATCTAAATTATGTTAGATTGAGTGCCATCGAGCACGCTTTCAAGCTCGCCCGACCTCCCCCAAAGGTAACTCATCTTGCCTTGTACCCATAGTCTCATATTGTAGTAGAAACTTACTGTGTGATCGCCTATTTGTTTCCCAGGTTAATGATCGGGATAGAGCGACAGTGTTTGTGTCGCCACCCCCTGGTGTAGATTGGCCGCAAGTTGCTGACCTAACCATCCAGACCAGCATCGGGGGAGAGGACGTGGACTAGGCCGTGCTTGGAGTTGGAGAGGAGGCAGTGGCCAGAGCTGCTGGTAAGCAGCCGGCGACCAGCAAGTGTCGTCAGGCGATCTTGACTTTGTCGGACAACGACATAGAGGATGCAGACATCTTTCGACTCGTCCCTCGAAAGAGGAGGCAACTGGAGTCGACGAAGCAAGGTGGCTCCTCCGTGCCGTTGGGACTCACATCGCATACCACTGCAGCGCCGAGGACAAGCGGCGGAGGGGTCGAGCACCAAGCCCCAGCGTTGGAGCTGGTCTTAGAGGGAGACCAGGTGTCACCCGCAGAGCATGTGGAGCAAACACAGTCGAAGAGACGCTCCTTCACCACATCATTCCGTGCTTCCAACATGTAAGTATTTGTAACCTTGATGTAAGCTTACAATTTATATTGATTACTGTTGCCTTCTGAAATTATCTCAGACATATTAGGTCGGCATCCAGCGAAAATCTAGACCAACTAGCAGGGAGCAGCGTGGCTCCGCCGTCATTGTCAGAGAAGACTGCCCAGCAGCCGGCCATGGAAGAACCCATAGCAAAAAGTCCACCGGAACTTCAGCATACAAGCGGCCAGACAACAGTCCCTGAGCAGGTGGTCGAGGGGAGAGCCGAGCCAAGCACAAGTGCTCCGAGCACCAACCCTACGGAGGGCGACACCTCAGCACTAGAGATAACAGGTCAGACCGAGGAGCAGCGGCCAGAGTCAAGAGCACAAAACATGCTTGTTGATGCTGCAGCCCGTGGGAAGGCCATAGTTATCGCAGAAGCTGCCAACCCCGGACCAACACCGGTACCTGAAGAAGAGGCCAAAGAGAACGAAGTAGAAGAGGTCCTGGGCCATCCACAGGATAGGCAACAACATGTATATGTGTCACGCTGGCAAAACGACCAATGGGTTGTTCATGAGGAAATCCCTGAGGTCAAAGAGACCAAGAAGGTTGAACGAGCGGCGAAATGACTGGTGATGGAGGTCCAGGTATGTTTTGCTTCATCACCTGATCTTGCTGTGTAGTCAAACTTTCTTACTTAGTGTTTTGCACATAGGACTTAATGAAGACCGCAAGGTACCATAAGAAGTGCTCCGACCAGATCGAGGGGATCACTACAAGCAATAAAGAGCTGACGGCAGAGGTGGAACACTTGCACCACCAACTTGAAGCCGCCAATCAGGAGAGGAGGGAACAAGAGTCCCAGAACCAAAACCTGGTCATCTAGCTCAATGACAAAGAGCAGGAAAGAACAAGTAGTCACTTTATCACGACAAGTGCATGACAAGTGTTGTTGCGTTGTTAGTAGTAACAGCTATAGTACAGGCTTAGAAGCCGAAGTGGTCCGTCTCCAAGAGGAGAACAATCATGCGGTCGCGGAGTGTGATCGCCTGAAGGAGGACAACAGAAAACTGGCACATGACCAGTCGCAGCTCTAGGACCACTCGACCAAGATGAAAGAGGAACTTAAAAGTAAGGTTTCCAAGCCCCTTTGCTCACTTTTGTTGCTCGCTTTATCTTGTCGTGATATGATTGTTTAATTGCTTGTGCGGTTTATAGTTTTAAAAGTCAATGCCAAGATGCACCTAGAAACCATGATGAAAGATCATGACAGCTAGAAGGCGCGGTTCCAAGAGATCACCGAGGATTGGAACACATGGAAAGACCGGTGCCAGGAGGTGGCAACGGGCATTTTGCCAGTCCTCAACCCTATCGACCCAGCACTTATAGAGGAAGTGCCAAGGACGCCACAGCTCGGTCTGGTCGATAGGTGCCGAAAGGCATGGGAATGGTTCCAAGAGTTCATGAAGGAGGCGGGTGAGTACACAGGCGCACATGTGCTAAGCATGGTGCGTGCTCACTACCCCTTGATCGATCTCAAATGCTTGGAGGCTAGATACCCAAAGGAGGTAGGTCTAGACAAGGCTAAGGAGCTTCAGATGACCCAGCTGGACTTGTCTTCAAAGATAATTGGCGACATTAACCTGTGTGGAGGTGGGACAGCACCTGTATAGGGTACGCCATCAACAAGTCAGCTGGAAACACCATCAGTTTTGAGCCAACCGGCGAAGCCTACAGTCTTAACCAGCCAGGCATCGGCGGGGCCATCCTCTTTAGCTCGACCAGTACAAGAGTCCTCGAGACTCGAGCAGGATGTCAGGAGTAGTGAGCAGCAGGTGCCGCGTGCCCCGACCAGCTAACAGGATAGGCTAGAGCTGTAGAAGAAGGATGTAGTCGTGTTATTGTAAACTTGTACCTTTTTAGGCAAGCTTGTAATAATGTAACTATATATCAGCATAAGCTTGTTTGTTTTTTTTGGAAAACATATTTAAGCTTGGAACTTGTGTTGGTGTAACTAAGTGAGAATATGTTAGCGTTCTATTTAGTTGTACCAGTTTAGTCGACACGTCATCTTAAAAGGTTTGTATGGCCCTAGTTTGCCATGTGGTCGGAGTGTGAGGTGCGTAGCCTATGCACACGTAGACGCAGACAAGTCAAACCAGAGGAGACCTACCGATCACCCGTAGCGTAGAGAGCAGATCCCATGCACGCATTGGAAAGAACCGGAGACAGGGCCTACTCCGAAAACCCAGAAAGGAATGGTGGTTGGTTTTGACTAGTTGAGTTAGAATAACAGTAGACTTCGAAGTGACACATTAGAGTGGTCGGAGAAATCATAACAGCTTTATTGAATTAAATCGAAAGTACAAAGGGAGTACATATCTTAGTAGTTAAGCATAGAAACGCCTAAGCTTATCGATGTGCCATGAATTGGGTACATCTGTACCGTCTAGATGAGCTAACCTATAAGACATTGGTCTTGTAACTTCCTTGATCATGAAGGGCCCTTCCCATGGAGTTGCGAGTTTGTGGACACCAGCCTGATTCATTTTCCACTTTAGGACCAGGTCCCCGACCACGAAGGACCGCTCCTTAACGTTCTTGTTGTAGTACCTGCACAAAACAGCAAGGTATTTGGCTGTACGTATGCAAGAATCGAGCCACTTCTCTTCTGCACTATTCACTTCTAGCTCCCTCGCTTCATTGGCCTTGTCTTCATTGAAGTTCTCTACCCATGCTGATCTGAAGGCTATATCTGCTGGGAGCACTGCCTCAGCACCGTAAACCATAAAGTATGGTGATACACCGGTATTGCGACTGAGCTAGGTTCTAAGGCCCCAGACCATGGCTGGTAACTCTTTAAGCCATCTTCCGGAGGCTTTGTCATTTTCTCTGTACATCCTCTTCTTAAGTGCGTCCAAGATCATACCGTTTGCCCGCTTGACCTATCCATTAGCTCTAGGGTGTGCCACCGAAACATATTTTACCACTATGCTCCTTTCATCGCAGAAGTCCCAAAAAGCGTTTATAGTGAACTGAGTACCCAGATCAGTGATGATGTTGTTGGGTATGCCAAAGCGGTGGATGACCTGGTCGATGAACATGATGGCTTTTTCTGAAGATGCCTGTACCAGAGGCATGTACTCTATCCACTTAGAAAATTTGTCGATCAGCATAAAGACACATGTAAATTTCCCAGGAGCCGGCTTGAAGGGCCCGATCATATCCAGTCCCTAGCATGCGAAAGGCCAAGAGGCTGGTATTGTCTGAATCTCGTGTGCTGGTACGTGGATTCTCTTGGCAAAGAACTGACAACCCTCACAATGGCGGACTAGCTTCTCTGCATCGGCTACAGCTGACGGCCAATAAAACCCTGCTCGAAAAGCCTTGCCAACCAGCATTCTCAAGGCCACATGGTTGCCGCAGGAGCCAGAGTGGATTTGGTCCAGGAGATGTTTGCCATCCTCCTGGGTTATACACTTCATCAAGATTTCCTCCTTTGCGTTCTTACGCCACAATCTGCCATCGACAAGAAGATACTGCTTACTGCATCGCATCAGGCGTTCGTTTTCTATCCGATCGGTGTAACTGCTACCATCTATCAGGTACTTGATGAAAGGTACTCTCCAGTCAGGCTTCTTAGTGGTCGGAGGTGGTTCGATGGTGTTTGACGTCGGAACCATAGCCACCAAAAGTTGGTCTGGAGGCTTGTCGACTGTGGGATTTTCCTCTTCGATGGAAGGCGTGAGCAAGTCTTGAACAAATACGCCATGTGGGACTTTAGCTCGGGATGATCCTAACTTTGATAGCGCATCTGCTGCTTGATTTTTGTCCTGGACCACATGTGTGTACTCGATGCCGTAGAACTTGCCTTCCAGCTTTTTGATCGATTTGCAGTATGCATCCATCTTTTCGCTAGTCGTGTCCCAGTCCTTGTTGAGCTGGTTAATGACTAGAGCCGAGTCTCCATAGACATAGAGATGTTTGACACCGAGCTCGACCGCAATGCGCAAGCCATGTAGGCATGCTTCATACTCGGCGGCGTTATTAGATGCTGGGAAACGAATCCTGAGGATGTACCGGAGCTGCTCCCTGGATGGTGATACAAAAAGGACTCCTGCTTGTCGCAGAACCGACCAATTTATAAGAATACAAGTATAATGGCAATCCGCAAGCGATCGCACTGTCATACTTGAACCCATATAAACCCGGTAGTCCGTCGAGTACTGCGACGGGTCTCGATAAACGATTTACAACAACCAAGATCGTACAGGATTCAACATACATGCCACATATTACATAAAGTTCACCGATACTTTTCATCATCAGAGTACGAATAAAAAGTTATTATAAACCGAGTTTGATAAATAAAGCGGAAGCAATTAAGTTCAAAGATAGGTTTCCAACATAGTTTGATACAGTGCCAAACCCGATCATGGTCCACAAAAGTAAAGATAGGAATTACTAAGGAAGCCTGCCCAAGGCTTACTCCTCATCCACAGCGGGATAGAAGCAACTCTTGCAATAACCATGATACACAGTGCCATCTGCAACAATGGGAAATTAAACCCTGAGTACGAGAAGGTACTCAGCTAGACTTACCCATCATGAACCAGAAATAAATTGACTCCAAGGATTATGCAAGGCTGTATAAGTGGGCGTAACTCGACAACATTTTGCGTAAAAGGCAATTACCCGTTGTACAATTATGATTCCTTTATCAAGTTAATTATAACTATCATTTCTAGATTAGCAACTATCATGTGCCAAACATGTGGTATATCATTTAGAAGCATACAATAGTAACCATCGCCGGTATTGAAATTCAAATTTTTATCCGAACCATCATGTTTCATAACACAGTTACTACGATGTTGGAGCTAGCCAAGTTTCTCACTATCCAGGAGAGACGGCGATTCGAATCGATTTCAACCAGCTGGGAGTTTATTCCTAACACAAACCCTGGTCTACCAGCCACGATAGCCTTAGGTCACCTTTGATACAACTCAGGTACACATTTCGCAGGTCCGTACCGCGCCGCACAATCTGGAACACCAGATGCCAGGATGCTCAGGCCAAGCCTGCCCTTGGGCTCAGTCTGATCGTTCCCCGGAAGGAGCGCACAACAGAACGGTTCCCGACCTGAGTTGAATTACTCGGCTTTGCGGTCGGAACGAATTATCCGGCCAGCTAAGTGAGAGGCATGTGTTCAATCTTGTCAGAAGTTCCAACAACGGTACGGTCCTTGATCGACACAGACGGGGATAGATCCACACCCAAGACCTCTATGTCTTGTTGCTTTTCTATCGACATCCTACCCGGTCTCCATTTACATTAACCATGGTTCTTCTCCACGATAACAATTATAACCAACCGTGCTCCGGTATCCACCTATATCTCGTAGGTGATAGGAAATCACCCGACTTCTACCGGTCTAAGCATGGCTAAGCATATATTCGATCCTGGACCTATACCGGTTAAAGGTGTAATTTCTGGACAAGGAATGTACATGCATCAAGTGGTTTCATTCAACTCTTATAACCTAATGCATCAGTCATAAATACGTAAGTAAACATTTGTAAATTACTGGGAGACTTATAATGCTCCGGGGCTTGCCTCGCAGAAAGGAAGTAGGGCGATGATCATGGCACTCCGGAAGCTCTTCAGGGTTCTGCTCCACGCCTTCGGGAGCTGCGGCTTGCGGATCCTCCTACGAGTTCCCTTCCTCTGCTTCTTCGAATTCTAGCAACGTGATCTCTTCCTCCGATCCTAGATGCATGAGTATGGTATGAGTATCACGAATGCATATATGTTAACAAGTGCATCATGTTGTTTGAGTAGGTGCATATCTCTTCTCGATTACTACTTAACTACTTTTACAATGCATCGACTATGCCATACAGTAGCTACTTGTTTCACTCATAACTAGAGTTCTACAAATCCAAAAACAGTGATCCTGGACTTTCTGGGAAGCTTATCAAATTCTCTACGACTTTGTTATTAACCATTTTTACAGTACACACCAGTTTCAATATGTAACTCCTCACACTCTAGAATCAGTCCAGAAATGATTTAATCATGCAATATAAAGTAAGAATACTTCTACTTTATGTAATCATTCAAAATTTAACAAACTAGAACCTACCAACAGTGTAAGCATACCAATTACAGTTAAGATGATATAATGGTGAAGCCCAAACTATTTATTAAATTGCCTTTATTATTTTATTTAGATATCTAGGTTAAATAATAAATATATATCAAATGTGCTTAATAAATTCTCAAAAATTTACAGAGTCTTACTAATGCTATCAAAGGACTACTATAAAAATTTCATGTCATTTTACTAAGTAGAACATTCTATACAAAAATGATAAGGAAGCAAGGCTTGAAATAGCATAAATGGAAAATCCTATTCAAAAGTGTCAAGCAACAGATTTCTTATTTTTCTTAACATCCATAAGGTACTAGGATTACCTCCAACAAATTTCATGAATTTTGGACTCATAAATAATTTATAAAAATTCATGCAAGGATTAACTATTTATAAAGGAAAAATTTATAACTATAAATCTACACATGCACTGGTCTTCAAATTTTTACCCAAGCTCATATATGACAAGAATAGCCTACCACAAAAATTTCATAATTTTTGGAGCACAAGAACTCTAGAAATAAAATAAACAAATTTGAATGCATTCAAAAGCACATTTCAAATCCTTATTTAAATCTCCAGAAATTTCTACTGTTGAACCCAAGAACATATTTTTCTTAAATACTACACTTCCTAAGCAACACAATCATATTTATTTCTCAATTTTAGGAGCTACCAAACTGAAGATACAAAATTCACAAAACAATATCAAAAACTAGAATATTTGAACTAGCCTACAACACTGCTGTCGCTGACCGGTGGGACCCGCTGGTCAGCGAGACACAGCAGAGCACGGCGGCGCTGCTCGACTGACGCGGCTAGAACTCGATGGCGGCGAGTTCGCCGGAGGTAACATCTTCACTACACGATCTACGTGACCTAGCGAAGCTATTGAGCCACTTGGCCAGCCTTATCGTCGACTCTAAAGTTGACGGCGGCGGCCATGGCGGAGCGGCGGGGCTAGACCACGGCGGTACGCCGATGGAGGCCAAGGTGACCCAAATTAACGCATGGACAAGCACCAGTGGACTACAAGGAAGCTGTTGCTCGTGCTATCGTGGCCTGCGGTGGTCGGGTTGGGCCTGGCCACGGCGACGGAGGGTAGCGAAGGAGCTCCGGCGAGGCGTTGCGCGGCACTAGGGCTTACCAAGCTTGGTCAGCGAGCACGGGAGGGAGCAGTGGGTCGCTAAGAAGAAGGTGGAGCTTTGGTGATGGTGCTGGAGTGGCTAGGCGTGAGCTTGCGCACGGTAATGGCAACGGTGGAGCAGCGGGAGCTCGGCTGCTGCTGCGGCAATGAAGAAAGGCCGAGGCGAAGCAAATGGAGGCGCGGGATGGCTCGGGCGGGTGCTGGCGACGTTAAGGCCGCGCTCAGGCGTGTCGTGGCCTGGCTGGGCAGAGCAGAGGCGAAGCGTGGCCGTCGCCGGGGACACACGGCGCGCGGGTTCTGAAACCGGTCGGCCATTGAACGTCGTGATTCAGTTCGTCAGTCGCGCGATGCAGTGCCTGACGACGAGTTTTCGAAACGATTTATCGGCTGATCCGTGGCTCCTTCGTGCAAACATCCAGAATATATTTTGTAGACCTACGTACCATTTACAATATCTCTTAAGAAACCTTCTTCTAATTCGCAACAGATAGGGACAAAAATCAATCCAAAGTTGAGCCTGTCAACTGCCATTGTAAAAAGGACTTAGAAAAAATCGTTAAGTAATGAAAGCTTGGTTTTGCTGGTTTTTGTGGGACCCATTCAAGCATGTTAGAAGCTAAATCAGTCCATGACCTAAAAATAAAAGTTGTTCCTTATGTCAAACACTACAACTTTGCTTTAGTGAACTCCTCCATGCAAGGTCCCTAACACCTAGTTCAACTTTAGTCAAACATGTCACTTTAAAATCATGATACCCATTCAAACCAGGGCTAAATGACCAAACTAGCCCTAGCACTAAATATCAAAGTTGTTCATGATGATACTCTAAGCATGTTTGAGCAATTTGCAAGGCCATTCAAGCATTTCATGTAGTAGTCACTCATAGAGCTATTGAAAGTAATCACATGAAATATCACTTAAGTGCTTGGTCATGAAATGTGGCCTTCATGAACAAGGTTCCTTTTGTTAACCTAAGTATAGCTAAGGTGTTTTAGTGACCAACATTACCCACTTGCATTCATTTGCACATGATCATATGCATATGTTCCAAGAAACACGAGATACAAGCAATGTTTCATATGTTTCGATCAATTGTTTCAATTGTAAATGATGATTTATGAATGCTTGATGCTCATGCTCATGTTATGCAAGTCAAGTTATGCAAGGCTAACACCCGAGGTGTTACAGCCCCTCCCCCTTATAAAAATCTCGTCCCGAGATTTGCAAGACCTACCATTCTTGGAAAAAGGCGGGATAAACTTCTTGCAGATAATCTTCTCTTTCCCACGTAGCATCTTGTTCACTATGATTGTTCCACACCACCTTATAGAACTTAATAATCTTACTCCTTATCACTCTCTCCATCTCCTCTAATACTCGAATTGGCTTTTCTTCATAGGTCAAATCCGATTGAAGCTGCATGTTGGTGGGTGCAATAGATTCTTCCGGTACTCGAAGACATTTCTTTAGCTAAGAAACATGGAACACATTAAAGATTGCACTCATCTCTGGTGGTAGTTGTAGCTTATACGCAACATTTCCTTTTCGTTCCAAAATTTTGTATGGCCCTACATATCTTGGTGAGAGCTTCTTTTTCATCCCAAATCTCTTCACACCTTTCATGGGTGATACTCTCAAGTACACATAGTCACCTACTTCAAAAGTTAGTGGTCTTCTTCTTCTATCGGCATAACTCTTCTGTCTTGATTGAGCTGCCTTCATGTGTTGTTGGATGATACGTACTTGTTCTTAGGCTTCATTGACAAAATCAATACCAAAGTATCTCCTTTCACCGGGCTCAATCCAATTCAATGGAGTTCTGCACTTTCTGCCATACAAGGCTTCAAATGGAGCCATTTTGATACTCGCTTGATAACTGTTATTATAGGAGAATTCAGCTAAAGGTAACCATTTCTCCCATGAACCTTTTGAAGATATAACACAAGCCCTAAGTAAATCTTCTAGGATTTGGTTCACTCGCTCTGTCTGTCCTGAAGTTTGCGGATGATAAGCTGAACTTCTGATTAGCTTGGTTCCCAAAGCTTGGTGTAAGTGCTCCCAGAAACGAGCTATGAACTGTGGTCCTCTATCTGAGATTATGGTCCTAGGTACTCCATGCAATTTCACGATCTGGGAAACATATAACTCAGAGTATTTCCCCGCGTGATATGTTGTGTGAACTGGTACAAAATGTGCTGACTTGGTGAGACGATCAACAATGACCCAGATTGAATCGTGACCTTGGGGCGTTGTTGGAAGGCCTGTGATAAAGTCCATACTGATCTCCTCCCATTTCCATCCTGGAATAGGCAGTGGCTGAAGTAATCCAGCGGTTTTCATATGGACGGCTTTCACTCTACTGCAGTTATCACACCTAGCAACATAGGCTACGATCTCTTTCTTCATCTTAGTCCACCAAAAACGGTTTCTTAGATCTTGATACATTTTACTACTACCCGGGTGGATAGACAATTTGGACGAGTGAGCTTCTTCTAAAATTTGATTCCTTAGTTCACGGTCTTTCGGCACCACTAGTCGGTCCTCAAACCATAATACACCTCTTTCGTCCAATCTAAAATGTTTGGTTTCTTGCTCTTGCATTTTTCTCTTGATGTGACTTATTCCTACATCAGTCTGCTGTAGCTCTATGATTTTGCCCTCAAGCGAACAACTGATTGTGATATTGTGTAGTACAGCAGGATGTAGCAAGTTGAATCCATCTTCCAATAGCGCTACCACAGGGTTGCAATGGGACTTTCGACTAAGTGCATCGGCTACCACATTAGCTTTACCCGGATGGTAATGCACTTCCAAATTGTAGTCCTTAATCAATTCCAACCATCTACGTTGTCTCATGTTTAGTTCTGGCTGGGTAAAGATATACTTGAGGCTTTTGTGGTCGGTATAGATATGACATACATTGCCCAACAAGTAATGTCTCCATATCTTTAATGCATGGACAACGGCTGCAAGTTCCAAATCATGTGTAGGGTAGTTGACTTCATGTTTTCTCAGTTGCCAAGAGGCATATGCAATTACTCTCCCTTCTTGCATAAGTACACATCCCAAACCTATTCCTGATGCATCACAAAATACATCAAAAGGCTTTTCAATGTCTGGTTGTGCTAGCACTGGTGCTGTAGTCAACAAAGTTCTGAGGGTGTGAAAAGCTGTTTCACATTCTGGTGTCCATTTGTATTTCTCATCTTTCTGAAGTAGTCTGGTCATAGGCTTAGCTATTTTTGAGAAGTCTGGAATAAACCGGCGATAGTATCCTGCTAACCCGAGAAAACTCTGAACTTCATGCACCGAAGTTGGGGCTTTCCAATCCATGACCTCTTGTACTTTGGATGGGTCTACTAAGATTCCATCTCTCGATAAAATGTGACCTAAAAATGGTACTTTGCTCATCCAAAATTCACATTTGCTAAATTTGGCATATAACTTATGCTCCCTTAGTCTGGATAGGACAATCCTCAGATGCTCTTCATGATCTGACTCATTTTCTGAATAAATCAATATGTCATCGATAAACACGACCATGAACTTGTCAAGTTCGGGCATGAATACCGAGTTCATTAGGTACATGAAATAGGCTGGAGCATTTGTTAGTCCAAAAGACATAACCAAATACTCATATAAGCCGTACCTAGTGGAGAAAGCAGTCTTAGGTATATCCTCCGACCTGATCTTTATCTGATGGTAACCTGATCTCAAGTCAATTTTGGAGAATACCTTTGCCTTCGCTAGCTAATCGAACAAGATGTCGATGCGGAGTAACGGATATTTGTTCTTGATGGTCACAGCATTGAGTGGTCTATAATCTACACACATCCTCAGTGACTTATCCTTCTTTTTCACAAACAGTGCTGGACATCCCCACGGAGATGAGCTAGGTTGGATAAGACTTTTGTCCAATAGATCTTGCAATTGAACCTTGAGTTCTGCTAACTCATTGGGTGGCATCCTATAGGGCCTTCTAGATATGGGTGCGGTACCTGGCACTAATTCGATCTTAAATTCCACGTCCCTATCCGATGGTAGACCTGGTAATTCTTCTGGAAATACATCCGGAAACTCACAAACCACTGGAATATCACACATGGTGGTGGCTTAGATAGCACAGGCTAAATGTTGGGGTTCGAAATCGCGGGAGAGTGGAACTAGAAAAGCATTCCCTCCCATGGGTTCTCTCAACATAATGGTACGGGTGCTAGTGTCAATAAGAACACCATGATCCTTCATCCAATTCATGCCTAAGATTACACTTATCGACAATCCCGGCAATATTATCAAATCTGTTGTGTACTCCCTCCCTTGTATCAAGATGAGTACATTTTTGACTATCTTTTTGGTAGTAACAGTTCCCCCTGCTGAACTTATGTTAAAACCCCCTTTACTTACTTCTATTATTTCTTGATCATGTCTAGATGCAAATGCTTGACTCATAAATGAATGAGAAGCTCCCGAATCAAATAAAACAACAGCGGGGTGCTTGTTGACGAGAAACATACTGGCCGTGACAACTTCTCCGGCGGGCACTTCCTCCACAGCGGTATAGTGCAATTGTCCCTGACGTGCCCTGGCATTCACCTGCCTCTGATTGTTCTGATTTGGGTTGCCATTCCTCTTGGGGTGGGGGCACTCCTTGGACCAATGACCCAGTTGGTTGCAGTTGAAACAAGGTTGATTACTTCTGAATCCGGCGGAGCTGTCCTGATTGCCATTTCCTTTTGGTAAGGCAATAGTGAACGCCTTACGAAATGGTTTCTGTGGCCTATTACTCTGAGCTTTCGGTGGTGGAGGCCTGAACTTGGGTGCAGGTGGACGGAATTGTGGCCTAGCTGTGATAGGCGCCTTTGACTGGAAAGATCCGGATGCACTGGCTTCATACGTCCTTTTGCGACCCTTTGCAACTGCATGCATGTTGTTGTGGTTTTCTTGGGTCAAGGCATCACTAATAAACTCATTGTACATGGCACATCGAGAGTTTGCCATAGTCTTCATTAATTTGGTACCCAGACCTCGCTTGAAACTCTCAAACTTTTTCTCTTTAGTATCCATGAAACTTGGAGCATATCTTGACAAGTTGTTGAATGTGTGCATATATTCTGTGAGTGACTTGGTTCCCTAAGTGAGCCTCATAAATTCTGCTGCTTTCATGCGCATCAGGCCTGGGGGAATATGGTGTCCCCTAAAAGCCAGCTTGAATTGATCCCAGGTCACTCTCGCATTAGCAGGCAGAGACGACAGAAAGTGCGTCCACCAGATTCCTGCTGGTCCTTGCAATTGATGAGAAGCATATTCTGCTTTCAGGTGCTCTGTGACCCTTAGCAGACAAAATTTCTGCTCGATGGTATTCAGCCACTCATCGGCCTGCAGTGGTTCCTCAGCCACCTTGAAGATCGGAGGCTTCGTGTCCAGAAACTCCTTGAATGAACTGTGCTGATTTGGTTCGGGCCCTGGTTGCTGTGGGTGGCCACGAGCAGTGTTTTGCGCGATAAGGCGCAAGGCTTCTTCCATTGTCCTTTGGCTCCCCAGGAACTGGGCAAAGAATTCCTGAGCAGACGGTGGCGGTGGGGGTGGCAGGTCATCATGGTTGCCATCCTGGCTGCTACTAGCTCCTGCACGGGTGCGCGTCATCTGCGAAGTTGCAACAATAAGCGATTATTGGTTGATGCCAAGAGATTGCAGATGAATTAGGTACTCATGCCAAACTGAAATTACTGGAGAAAATTCTCAAAAGCACAATAAAAACAGAGGCATAACAATTCATTCTCGCAACATGACATCGCCAATTTGACCACTTATCGTGCTCATAACGCATGCAATTTTTAAAGCGTGATTAACGACAAAGTACAGGAATTGCATTGACGTTCCTCCAAATGTGTGATTAACATTACATGATAGTCTGGTTACTAATGCCAAATTCAAACTACAGGTCCATTACATAAATAAAGGTGATACATTAGTCCTTTCACTAAGTCCTAAGCGATCTAATCCTCATTATGATCACTATTGAGGTCAGACGCAGAATCATCTCCGTCCTCAGGTTCTACTTCTTCTTCAGGTGCCACTTCTTCTTCACCTTCCTCGTATCCTTCTAGATCCATTTCTGCGGCTCCAGGTGGGATATAAGGGTGGAGCTGATTGTGCAATAGATGAACCTCTTCATGCAGATTATCATTGTATTCTTCAGCATTGGCCAGCTGCTGTCCCAGCTCAAACTGTCGAGCTCTCAGGACATCTTCTCGGGACCAAGCTGCATTTCGCTGGTGAGTCAACCGAGTCATCTCTTCAGTGAGCCTCTTAATCTCGGCGTCGTGCTCCCTCTGAAGCTGACGTCGATCCTCGTGGGCATGACCAAGTGCACCAGACACACGTCTGAGGCTACCCTCAACTCCATCTAACACTCTCATCATTGCGAACATGGCGCTCATGGCAGGGTTATCACTGTTCTGCCCTTCTGCTGCACCAATCTCTAAAGATCTTCCTCTTGCCTGCTGCCATGAGTCAGTGGAGGGGTTACCTCTTGGAAAGACTCCAACCAAAGCGGCTGCCAGCTCTTGAGGAAAACGATCCATGATATTCCTCAAGATCCCAAAGGCTACCCTACCAGCTGCTTCTTTAGCAGTCCTGCCAGTTGACTCATAACACCAGCCTGTCCACTCAGAATCATCACCACGGGGACGAACAACGGCCTCCACAGTAACTAAGAGACCTTCTCCCAACCGCTTATTCGCCCAGAAGTAGCGGGGCTCCATTCCATCAGGATAACCTACATAGCTGAGCACTCTCCACAAGAGTGTAGGCATCCCAAACTCTCCAAGGAACGTGTGACGTTGACGGGTACGTGGAGCAAGCTGACGGCTAGGAGCTCTGCCTCCGGTGGACTTGCGAGCAGTCTGCTTGGTGCGTGCCATCTGCACCATTAACATGTACCCCTTAGTGAGACAATGCCATAATGGATAAGAGTTACATAACCGAGTAAGAATTTTATAAGGGGAGTAACAATGTAGTTATGTGAATGGTAATTTAACATGATGCATGCTCGTTCCGTACGTCCTCACAAACTTAGGAAAAATTTGCTTCTAACGGTAGACACGGTGGCATACATACGTTCTCTCATATATATCGTAACTAGTCGAGCTACACGTTTCGTTGTTAGTGTACCTGCATAAAATTTCATTTTAGCCCTAAACCCATAATGAAATATGCAGAATGTAATTGTAAATACTTCCATATATGTATACCCATACATATACTTCCGTATCAATCTACCCAACAATAATTTAAACCCACAATTAAATACGTACCATATACACATGCAAGCATGTATACATAGCCGTACCAAAGCTAACTTTTCCCGACCGCACGCTCACATCTTGCAGTCATACACTCATCTTACCTTGGCGTAGAGGCATTTGATCCATACATTACCACTCAAGTGAATGGCATCCATACTATAGCACGCCGTATGGACGACGAAGTAAAAACCCCCATGTTAGTACTTAAATAGCCACCTAATAGTCCTTAATTTGGGCATAAGGAAAGTGATCAATGGCACACTTTAGATTTCAAATACCTTTTATATAACTACTAGTTGCTAGAGAAGGGTTTTTGGAAAACAAAAACTTTTGTTTTTAAATACACTTGTGACAACTAACGTTGAATCTTGCTTTGATGCCAGCTGTCGCAGAACCGACCAATTTATAAGAATACAAGTATAATGGCAATCCGCAAGCGGTCGCACTGTCATACTTGAACCCATATAAACCCGGTAGTCCGTCGAGTACCGCGATGGGTCTTGATAAACGATTTACAACAACCAAGATCGTATAGGATTCAACATACATGCCACATATTACATAAAGTTCACCGATACTTTTCATCATTAGAGTACGAATAAAAAGTTATTACAAACCGAGTTTGATAAATAAAGCGGAAGCAATTAAGTTCAAAGATAGGTTTCCAACATAGTTTGATACAGTGCCAAACCTGATCACGGTCCACAAAAGCAAAGATAGGAATTACTAAGGAAGCCTGCCCAAGGCTTACTCCTCATCCACAGCGGGATAGAAGCAACTCTTGCAATAACCATGATACACAGTGCCATCTGCAACAATGGGAAATTAAACCCTGAGTACGAGAAGGTACTCAGCTAGACTTACCCGTCATGAACCAGAAATAAATTGACTCCAAGGATTATGCAAGGCTGTATAAGTGGGCGTAACTCGACAACATTTTGCGTAAAAGGCAATTACCCGTTGTACAATTATGATTCCTTTATCAAGTTAATTATAACTATCATTTCTAGATTAGCAACTATCCTATGCCAAACATGTGGTATATCATTTAGAAGCATACAATAGTAACCATCGCCAGTATTGAAATTCAAATTTTTATCCGAACCATCATGTTTCATAACACAGTTACTATGATGTTGGAGCTAGCCAAGTTTCTCACTATCCGGGAGAGACGGTGATTCGAATCGATTTCAACCAGCTGGGAGTTTATTCCTAACACAAACCTAGGTCTACCAGCCACGATAGCCTTAGGTCACCTTTGATACAACTCAGGTACACATTTCGTGGGTCCATACCGCGCCGCACAATCTGGAACACTAGATGCCAGGATGCTCAGGCCAAGCCTGCCCTTGGGCTCAGTCTGATCGTTCCCCGGAAGGAGCGCACAACAGAACGGTTCCCGGCCTGAGTTGAATTACTCGGCTTCGTGGTCGGAACGAATTATCCGGCCAGCTAAGTGAGAGGCATGCGTTCAATCTTGTCAGAAGTTCCAACAATGGTACGGTCCTTGATCGACCCAGACGGGGATAGATCCACACCCAAGACCTCCATGTCTTGTTGCTTTTCTATCGACATCCCGCCCGGTCTCCATTTACATTAACCATGGTTCTTCTCCACGATAACAATTATAACCAACCGTGCTCCGGTATCCACCTATATCTCGCAGGTGACAGGAAATCACCCGACTTCTACTGGTCTAAGCATGGCTAAGCATATATTCGATCCTGGACCTATACCGGTTAAAGGTGTAATTTCTGGACAAGGAATGTACATGCATCAAGTGGTTTCATTCAACTCTTATAACCTAATGCATCAATCATAAATACATAAGTAAACATTTGTAAATTACTAGGAGACTTATAATGCTCTGGAGCTTGCCTCGCAGAAAGGAAGTAGGGCGATGATCAGGGCACTCCGGAAGCTCTTCAGGGTTCTGCTCCACGCCTTCGGGAGCTGCGGCTTGCGGATCCTCCTGCGGGTTCCCTTCCTCTGCTTCTTCGAATTCCAGCAACGTGATCTCTTCCTCCGATCCTAGATGCATGAGTATGGTATGAGTATCACGAACGCATATATGTTAACAAGTGCATCACGTTGTTTGAGTAGGTGCATATCTCTTCTCGATTACTACTTAACTACTTTTACAATGCATCGACTATGCCATACAGTAGCTACTTGTTTCACTCATAACTAGAGTTCTACAAATCAAAAAACAGTGATCCTGGACTTTCTGGGAAGCTTATCAAATTCTCTATGACTTTGTTATTAACCATTTTTACAGTACACACCAGTTTCAACATGTAACTCCTCACACTCTAGAATCAGTCTAGAAATGATTTAATCATGCAATATAAAGTAAGAATACTTCTACTTTATGTAATCATTCAAAATTTGACAAACTAGAACCTACCAACAGTGTAAGCATACCAATTACAGTTAAGATGATATAATGGTGAAGCCCAAACTATTTATTAAATTGCCTTTATTATTTTATTTAGATATCTAGGTTAAATAATAAATATATATCAAATGTGCTTAATAAATTCTCAAAAATTTACAGAGTCTTACTAATGCTATCAAAGGACTACTATAAAAATTTCATGTCATTTTACTAAGTAGAACATTCTATACAAAAATGATAAGGAAGCAAGGCTTGAAATAGCATAAATGGAAAATCCTATTGAAAAGTGTCAAGCAACATATTTCTTATTTTTCTTAACATCCATAAGGTACTAGGATTACCTCCAACAAATTTCATGAATTTTGGACTCATAAATAATTTATAAAAATTCATGCAAGGATTAACTATTTATAAAGGAAAAATCTATAACTATAAATCTACACATGCACTGGTCTTCAAATTTTTACCCAAGCTCATATATGACAAGAATAGCCTACCACAAAAATTTCATAATTTTTGGAGCACAGGAACTCTAGAAATAAAATAAACAAATTTGAATGCATTCAAAAGCACATTTCAAATCCTTATTTAAATCTCCAGAAATTTCTACTGTTGAACCCAAGAACATATTTTTCTTAAATACTACACTTCCTAAGCAACACAATCATATTTATTTCACAATTTTAGGAGCTACCAAACTAAAGATACAAAATTCACAAAACAATATCAAAAACTAGAATATTTGAACTAGCCTACAACACTGCTGTCGCTGACCGGTGGGACCCGCTGGTCAGCGAGACACAGCAGAGCACGGCGGCGCTGCTCGACTGACGCGGCTAGAACTCGACGGCGGCGAGTTCGCCGGCGGTAACATCTTCACTACACGATCTACGTGACCTAGCGAAGCTATTGAGCCACTTGGCCGGCCTTATCGTCGACTCTAAAGTTGACTGCGGCGGCCATGGCGGAGCCGCGGGGATGGACCACGGTGGTACGCCGGTGGAGGCCAAGGTGACCCAAATTAACGCATGGATAAGCACCAGTGGACTACAAGGAAGCTGTTGCTCGTGCTATCGTGGCCTGCGGTGGTCGGGTTGGGCCTGGCCACGGCGACGGAGGGTAGCGGAGGAGCTCCGGCGAGGCGTTGCGCGGCACTGGGGCTTACCAAGCTTGGTCAGCGAGCACAGGAGGGAGCAGTGGGTCGCTGAGAAGATGGTGGAGCTTTGGTGATGGTGCTGGAGTGGCTAGGCGTGAGCTCGCGCACGGTAATGGCGACGGCGGAGCAGCGGGAGCTCGGCTGCTGCTGCGGCAATGAAGAAAGGCCGAGGCGAAGCAAATGGAGGCGCGGGATGGCTCGGGCGGGTGCTGGCGACGTTAAGGCCGCGCTCGGGCGTGTCATGGCCTGGCTGGGCAGAGCAGAGGCGAAGCGCGGCCGTCGCCGGGGACACGCGGCGTGCGGGTTCTGAAACCGGTCGGCCATTGAACGTCGCGATTCAGTTCGTCAGTCGCGCGATGCAGTGCCTGACGACGAGTTTTCGAAACGATTTATCGGCTGATCCGTGGCTCCTTCGTGCAAACATCCAGAATATATTTTGTAGACCTACGTACCATTTACAATATCTCTTAAGAAACCTTCTTCTAATTCGCAACAGATAGGGAGAAAAATCAATCCAAAGTTGAGCCTGTCAACTGCCATTGTAAAAAGGACTTAGAAAAAATCGTTAAGTAATGAAAGCTTGGTTTTGCTAGTTTTTGTGGGACCCATTCAAGCATGTTAGAAGCTAAATCAGTCCATGACCTAAAAATAAAAGTTGTTCCTTATGTCAAACACTACAACTTTGCTTTAGTGAACTCCTCCATGCAAGGTCCCTAACACCTAGTTCAACTTTAGTCAAACATGTCACTTTGAAATCATGATACCCATTCAAACTAGGGCTAAATGACCAAACTAGCCCTAGCACTAAATACCAAAGTTGTTCATGATGATACTCTAAGCATGTTTGAGCAATTTGCAAGGCCATTCAAGCATTTCATGTAGTAGTCACTCATAGAGCTATTGAAAGTAATCACATGAAATATCACTTAAGTGCTTGGTCATGAAATGTGGCCTTCATGAACAAGGTTCCTTTTGTTAACCTAAGTATAGCTAAGGTGTTTTAGTGACCAACATTACCCACTTGCATTCATTTACACATGATCATATGCATATGTTCCAAGAAACACGAGATACAAGCAATGTTTCATATGTTTCGATCAATTGTTTCAATTGTAAATGATGATTTATGAATGCTTGATGCTCATGCTCATGTTATGCAAGGCTAACACCCGAGGTGTTACACTGCTCCTACGCCGTCGATGTTGAGAGAGCCATCGAAGTACATCTTCCAATACTCATCGGGCCCCTGAGAGGCAGGTGTGCTTAAGTCTGTCCACTCGACGATGAAATCGACAAGTGCCTAAGACTTGATTGTAGTACGGCTTGCAAATTCCAGGGAGAAAGGGCATAGCTCCATTGCCCATTTGACGATGCGCCCATTCGCATCCTTGTTGCTAATGATGTCTCGCAGAGGGTACTCAGTCATGACCACCACATGGTATCCGTTGAAGTAATGTTTCAACTTTCGGGATGTTATCAGTATGGCGTAGATCAATTTCTGAATCTGTGGGTACCTGGTCTTGGATTCATTGAGTACCTCACTGATGAAATAGATTGGTTGCTGTACCTTATAGACATGGCCGGGCTCATCGTGCTCGACCACCATGGCAGTGGAGACCACTCGATTAGTTGCCGCAATGTAAAGCAGGAGGGTCTCGTCTTCTCTAGGAGCAGTGAGGACCGGAGGTGACGTAAGGTATCGTTTCAGCTATGTGAAGGCGGCGTCTGCTTCCTCCGACCACTCAAACTTCTCGGATGCTTTGAGCAGTTTAAAGAACGGTAATCCTTTTTCGCCTAATCTTGATATGAAACGACTGAGAGCAGCCATGCATCCGATAAGCTTCTGAACATCCTTCACCTTTTTGGGTGGCTTCATGTCCAAGACAGCTTTGACTTTCTCCGGGTTAGGGCGTATGCCATCGTGACTAACGACGTTGCCTAGTAGTATGCCAGAAGGAACACCAAAGATGCACTTCTTTGGGTTTAATTTCCATTGGAATGTATTAAGGGCTACAAAGGTGTGTTCTAGGTTGTCAACAAGGGTGTGTGCTTCCTTGGTTTTGACAACTATATCATCAACATAAGCCTCGATGAGGTCGTCTTTTATCTCGTCTTTGAGGCAGGCCTGTATAGCGCGTTGGTAGGTAGCCCCAGCGTTCTTAAGCCCGAACGACATGGTCGTGTAGCAGTAGGCGCCGAAAGGCATGATAAAAGATGTCTTGATCTGGTCATCCTTTTTGAGAGCGATCTGGTGATAACCAGAGTAGCAATCGAGAAAGGAAAGCAGCTCGCAACCGGCCGTTGAATCTACGACCTTGTCTATGCGAGGTAAGCCAAAGGGGTCTTTAGGGCAGTGTTTGTTGAGATCAGTGTAATCAACGCATATTTTCCATTCATTATTCTTTTTGCGTACAAGAACTGGGTTGACTAACCACTCCGGATGATACACTTCTTTAATAAATCTGGCTGCCCAAAGCCGTGTAACTTCTACCCTAGTCGCCTCCTTTTTGTTGCGAGCGAACCGTCGTAGCTTCTGCTTGATAGGTTTGGCCTTGCCGTCGACATTTAAGGAGTGCCCGATCAAGTTCCGAGGTACACCGGGCATGTCAGTAGGTTTCCACGTGAACACGCTCACGTTGCTCCTCAAGAACCTGACGAGCGCGTCTTCCTATTTAGGATCCAGGTTGGCCCCGATAAGGGCCGTTTTGCTGGGATCACCATTGACCAGCTGGATCGTTTTGTGCTCTTTGGACTTGACGTTCTTGCGTGGGGCCTCGAGGTCTAGGATCTCCAAGTGGTCGGCTGGGGTCTTCTTAGCGTCGAGCGTGGTCTCGACCATGCGAATAGAGAGGTCGTGAGCCTCTGCTATTTTGAAGCTGTCATCCTCGTAGGTGTAAGCTGCGTACACGTTGCCCTTGAGAGTTAGAACCCCCTTCTTAGTAGGCATCTTGAGCACCAAATACATGTAGTGAGGTATGGCCATGAACTTGGTGAGCGCTGGTCGACCAAGGATAGCATGGTAGGTGCCTTCGAAGTCGGCGACCACGAAGTTGACGTAGTCGATGCGGAAGTGGTCTGGGGTACCAAATTGCACAGGTAGCGTGATCTGCCCAAGAGGAGTAGAGCTCTGTCCGAGGAGAACACCCTAGAACTGTGCCTCGTATGGCTTGAGATCAGCCAGGGTTATCTTCAGAGCTAGCAAACTGTTCTTGAACAGTATATCGATGGAGCTACCGCCGTCAATTAGCACTCTGTCGAACTGGACCCTATTGATACAGGGATCAAGGACCAGAGGAAAACGTCCTAGCTCAGGTATTGCGGCCCATTGGTCCTTTCTGCTGAAGGAGATCTCACGATGAGACCAAGGAGGGAGCCGTAGATCGGCGATGAGGTTGTCGGTGTTGGCCACATTCAAGCAGGCACGGGCGAGCAGTTTGCGTTCTCGTTTGGTCTCGATGGACACTTTGCCTCCAATGATGGTGTGGATGCGATCGGTTGGCTTGACGTACTTGTGACGGGGATCTGCGTCTTCATCATCGTTGTCCTCGTTGCGCTGTTCCCCTGCGTCGTTAGGCTTGTCGGACGTATTCGGAGCCTGTTGACGCGTGTAGATAGACTTGAGAACGCGGCAATTCTCCATGGTATGGTTTGACTTGGGGTGGAGCTGGCAGGGTCCTTTCAATGCTTTGGCATAGTCTTCTTCGTAGTTGCGACGTCCACCACCTTTCTTAACAGTGTTGACCTCGCCGTCGTCTTCTCGAGCGCGCTTGCCCCTGTAATCGTCACGGCGATTGCGCCGCTGATTATGCTGGTCGCGGTGGTCGTGGGGGTTGTTGCGCTAGTTGCGGCGATCAAAATTGTTGTTCCGACCACGGGTGTCGCGGTAGTCGTCGCGGTGTGGGGGGTGGTCGGAGCATGGAACCCTTGCTGCTTCTTTGATGATTATCTTTTTAGCGTCGTCGGCATCCGCATATTTCTTGGCAGTGGCTAGGAGCGCTGTGACTGATTCAGGTCTCTTGCGGAGGAGCTTGTCCCGTAGGGCATCGTGGAAGCAGAGACCAGTGATGAAAGCCTCGATTGCCTCGTTGTCGGAGATTGACGGGACCTTGATGCGCATCTCTGAGAAACGCCGGACGTACTCGCGTAGTGGCTTATCTTTCCGGTCTCGAATCCACTGCAGATCATATTTGTTGTCGGGTTGCTCGCAAGTGGCGATGAAGTTGTCGATGAAAGCTTGCTTGAGTTCTTGCTAGGAATCGAGGTAGTTCGCCGACAAGCTGACCAGCCATTGGTGACCTACATGACCAACATCGACTGGGAAGTAGTTAGACATGACGTGCTCGTCAGCCATGGCTGATCTGCACGCGGTTTCATAGAGCATGACCCATAATTCGGGGTTCTCCTTGCCGTCGTATTTCTAAAGTTTTTCGAGCTTGAAGTTCTTGGGCCATATGACTTGGCGAAGATGTGGAGTAAACTGCTTCAAACCCAGAGGGCCGTGGGTAGTATCATATTCCATACGGCGATAGCTTTCGTGGGATGCACGATCGTTGGCTCTTTGGTTGATGCGATCGCGCAGATCACGTTCTCTGAGGTAATGGCAGAGATCGTTATTGCCATCACGGCGATCTCGGTTGCCACCCTAATTAACCCTACGACCATGGTTATCGCGACGATTATCGTGGTTGTCTCGGCGGTTGTCATCCCGGAAGTCGCGACGGTTGTCATCCCGACGGCGGTTGTCATCCCGACCACCATCATGGCCACCGTTTCCGCCTTGACGGTTGTCTAATGGATCGTTGTTGTGCAAGCCATGTTGGTTGGGTGGCTGTGAGCGACTCGAGTACTGGCGGCTGTGGCTTGATTCCACTGATACGGATGGAGCCCGGGCTTGATTTACAATTTCTGCGGTCTGGGCCATAGCAGCCGTCAGGTAAGCTTGTATATCATCACGAACTGCCTGAGTTTCCGGGGTATTGGGTAGTCGTTGCATTGTTGCCATAGCAATGGCTACGTTGGCACTTAGAGTCCTGAAGACCTGCTTGTCCCCCACCCTGTCAAATGCAGTGTTAAGATCACGTGGCTGGACCCTTATGCGTCGGGCCTCCTCTTCTGCCTCGGCTTCGATTTGTCGACGATTAAACCGATCAATATTGCGTGCTTCGTGTGCCAGCCTTTCTTGTTCCGTCTCACCGACTGCCGGTGGTTCGTCATTACTGACAACATTGATCAAATCTCCTCGCCTTGGTGGGAAGGACGGGAATCACGGGTATCCCGGGGCGTGGTCTGGGATATCCAGATCGCCTTCATCGTCATGATGCTGGAGCTCGGTGCGAACAGAGGCATTAGATGCGATGCTGGACGAAGAGCTTGAGCCACCCTCTTGAACTGTGTGAACCGATCCTTCTTGATAATCCTTAATCCGGACCATGTTGACGAAGTTGCGTGGCTTTGGCCGAGGTCAATGTATAAAATACAGATCCGAGCAGTGTCGTATATTATACGTGTAGTTGGAGGCAGCGTTTCGCAGGCCGTAGGGCTGGACCTGGTAGTTCTCCGTCGAGGCTTCATACTCGGAGAGCCGGAGACCTATCGCGGAGGCTGGCTGGCGATGAGTGGAGCACCCCTCAGGAGTAGATGTGACCACGAGATCTGTACCGAGTCGTGCAGGACGACTGGCACGAGCTGGTCGGGTAGATCTGTTGTGGGTTGCGGTTACCTGCTTATTAGGTTGACTTTGAATTGAACTTACCAGAGCTAGGGTTTCAGCAAGTTTGGTGCCGACCCGATCAATGGAGTCAAGCAGGTCGGTGTTGTCGATCTGCTTCCCTTTGTAGCGAGGAAGCGGACGACGGGTTGTCGGCGTGGCTGAAGGTGATACGGACGTGGTCGGAGCCAGATCCACCGTGGTCAGAGCCGTAGCCGATGGAGGTGAAGCAGTGGTCGACGTAGATTGAATCCGTGCCTCCTCCGTGATCATGGCGGTGAAGTCGTCGGAGCCAGTGGTCCAGGTGATCTGGCCGACGGTGAGCGTGAGGCCGTTCGGCGTAGCCACGGAGCCGGAGATGATGACCATCTTGTTCGCTTGGAGAGCAGTACGCACACCCCCTACCTAGCGTGCCACTGTCAACGAAATATGGTCGGCAGTCTACCTAGGGGTATACCCAAGGTAGTAGATTGTCAGCAGACAGATGCGCAAGCTACAAACAAGACGGTGACGCAAGACAGACACGAGGTTTTATCCAGGTTCGGCCGCCACGAAGGCGTAATACCTACGTCATGCGTCTGATTGTATTGCTGTATGTCAATGATAGATGTTTTTTAGAGGGGTCCCCTACCCGCCTTATATAATCCGGGGGGCAGGGTTACACATCTGGAAACTAATCATAGCCAGTTACAATTGTCATAGGTGGCCGAATAAGGATTCCTATTCTAACCGATCAGGATCTTGCTTGATCTCCAAATCTTTCTTGACTCTTTGCACAGGACTCCGAACAGGTTGGCCGGGCCGCGCGTCGTCTTCTAGTGGGCCGGACCCCCTGATCCGGGCTGGCCCAAGCCTAGCCGTAAAGGTATAGGGGTTAATACCCCCACACGCTCCGACCTTGCGTGCCTCCCGGGCACGGACAGCCCGAAGACGAAGACGACGGCGCCGGGGGAGGCCAGCAGCGTGGCGGCGCGGTCGGAACCCGTGCGGCGCGCTAGGCGCGGCATGAGCAGGCGGAGATGGTGGAGACGACGAGGGCGAGGAACACGCAGAGCGGAAGGAAGGCCGCCCGGACAAGGCGAGGAGGAGGAGCTGGCAAGGCACGGGCGCGATGTGGTCACCGGCAAGCGCGCCAGTGGAGGTTCGGCGGGCGGCATGTGACCTAGCTGCTTGGGGAGAGCTCGGCCCCTGGTCGCCGGAGCCGTGCTGCGCTAGCTGCGACCTGCGAGAGAGGCCTCGACCGCGCGCCATCTTCTCAGGGCCCAGCTGCGCATCGGGGCCAGGGCTCGGGGCCGAGCCGGCGCATCGCGGATGTGAGTGGGAGAGGGGAGCCGGGCTTGCCGGAGTCGAGAGGGGTTCGCTAGAGTTGGGAGGGGGCTCGTCGGAGTCGGGATAGGGGTCGCCGGAGTCGGGAGGTCGGCGCATCGCGGAGAGGGCCGCGCGGTGGGAAGAAAATGTCGATGGGGAAAATATAGAGAGCAGTTTACGCCTTGACCGAATGGTATTTTGGATATTTTTATTGGCTGGGCCCACGTGTCAGGGCTAACAAACGACCAAAATCAACAGAAGGTAAATGGAACGGCTTGAAGTAAAAAAAAAAAGTAAAGTAAGGTGTTATATTACATAGATGTGTTCAAATTTTTTAAGGGTCCGCGACCATCTCTTATAATGCCGCACAGTTAAAAGCTCATTCTCCTTTCGTCCGCTGCATCGTGTGTTCTGTCTGCCTCTCTCGCTCTCCGACGACTGGTGGCCGCCCCCGCCGCCCTAAGCCAGGTGCTCAGGCTTTAGTTGGCCTCTTCGCCGGCGACGAGCACCCACCAGGTACTCCCACCCCTTCTCTTCCCCTCCCTTCAAGCTGAGCACCGAAGCCCTAACCTAAAGCTATTTAGCTATTCGACAAGCCCCCTAACTTCGAAGTTTTTGCAAAAATTATTGGGTGTACACCCATGTCCCTTTACTGGATCCGCTCCTGCTGAATCGTGAGGGACCTGCATTTGAAGTTAACATCGCTGGCGGATTCTGTGTTAGTTAAATTACGGGAGCTGTAAGATGTTACCCTGATGCATAGGTTGTGGGTACTCATATCATGGTTGCTGTTTATGCATTTCATGGTTAAATGCAAGTTGTGTGATAATGATTTGTGTTTGTGTATGTCAATATTTTGGCATAAATGCTGTTAAAATTTTGCAAAATTTGCACAGATTTAAAACATATGCAGCTACTTGTGTTAAATTTTGTTGTCAAAATCCTTGACAATCTGAAACAATAATGTCTAAACCTTTAAATCCAAAACAGGGGTCAAAGTAAAATCACAAAGAACCAACAAAAGCGAGGGCAAATCCGCAATGGCAAAATTGTTATTTCACCTCAGAATTAACACCGTTACAATGACTTAACAGAATAGGGGCAAAGTCTTGCTTTGATTTGAAATAACAGGGGCAAAAACACAAAGTTCAAAAAATAGGGGCAACATCACCACAAGCCCTGAAACTGGGGGTATGAATGCCAAAGCCCCAAAAATTTAGGTGCATTGTTCCTCCCATTGTTGTGCCGCTGATATAAATGTTTAGAGCTAGTTACTGGATGGTGTCAATTGAATACAACACCTCTGAGAGAGGGAGGCAGGTGACCCAAACTTGTTGTGACTAGTAGATAAACTATTTCGCTTGTTTTTTTTTGTTCTGTTTGGCAAGACATGTTTTATTCATCATCACTGAGATGATTTACCTCCCCCTTCTGGATTAGTTTAGTATCAATGCAATGTCCAGTTCTAAAGGGGGCTGTGTGTGTGTGCGTGTTTTTTTGGGGGTATTTTCCTGTATCCATTGATTTGGTAATGTAATAATCTTGTCTTTATATAAATTTGATGGTTTCTAAATTTGATGGTTTCTAACGTATTTCCCCTTTTTCCTTGAATGCGGTCTGAGTTTGTTGACAGTATGGACGAATCACGAAAAAGAGCTGTCTCTACTGCAAATGCTAAAAATATAAGTTCATCCCTTGGTATGTCCTCTTGTGAGCTGTCAGTAGTCGTCTACTAGATCATTTCAGGCCCTTATTCCTTATTTATATGCTCTGCATGGACTAAAATTCACTATACTGCTAAAACCGAGACCTCTCATTGGAAACTACCAAGGGTCATGTTCATCATACTTGACTCTTACTAGCACTACCTTCGGAAAGTAATCTATGATACTTGAACAGTATTCACAATTTTTTTGCTGTGAGTTGATGGCAGTTTCTTTCTAATTTGACCTGACATATGCTTGTTATATGTTGGCAGATGAAGACTTTGGGAATGATTTTCTTTCATCTTGGAAGTTACCAAAATCAGGAAAAGACACAATTGACTTCACAGTTCCAAAGAGTAGCAAGAAATTCAGCTTTGACAATCTGTGAGTTAATCTTTTGAAAGGCTTGAATCCATCAACTTTTGATGCGATCAACTGCTCATTGTTCATGATGGTTCTAACAAATCATTTCTTTAACTAGAGATGATTTTGGGCTTGATGGAGCCTTTGACAAATTACCATCCTTTCAAATGGGCATGTCTGATCTGGATTTTTCTAGCCCTCAGAAGAAAAAAGTGAAGCACAGCAGTTCAAATGCAGATCTTTCTGAAGAGAAAAAGGAAACTGACAAGGACAATTTCTCCTTTTCCTTTGATTTCAACGAGTAAGTTAAATCACTGATGCTAGAAGACTGATAATCGTATGATATATTGATACGAAACTTCATGCTATTAGTTTTTCTGTTTCTGGTTTTTGTTTGCTTACAGGCTGGGAAAGTTTAGTCTTGATGGAAAGCTAGGAATTGAAGAAAAGAGTACGAGTAGATTTACTGGCAAATCTGACCCTGTCTCCTCAGAGGTTAAGAAGGATACACAAAGATGTCTTTCAGCCAAGGGCAATGCTATTCTTGAAGAGAATAATAGTACGGACAAAGCACATACACTTGATACTTGCACTTTGAGACCTTCTCATCTAACCAATCATGAGAGTGTGAAGAATGTCAGTCAACCGACTTCAAATATCAATGCTGCTGATTCATCTGACAAGATGCAAGAACATACCAGTGTTAATCCTGCTACAATGGAACAAACTAAAGTAGATTCAGTGCTCAATGACAATCCTGGAGAGCAACCTAAAGAGATATACCCAATGAAGGCAGCTGTTAACATACCTTCTCAGGATTTCTCCTGCATTGCCATATCTAGTGAAGATCCAATACAAGGGCTAGCAGATCCTGTGAACAGTAACGATGAACCTATAGTGAACTCTGGTAAAGTTCATGTATCAAGGGAGAGTAATGACGATGAGCAGTTGAATGGTTTACGATCCAGGGACACCAGCATTATTAATCCCAATGTCTCAAGAAGACCGGTGGGCCAGTTTAATTCCCGGAATGAGGTTCTGGAGGAAAGTGTTTCGCTTAATGAAGGAAGTCAAGACAACCAAAGTTTTAGTGGCGCTCCTAAGAAGTTTTTAAAGAAGACATCACATGGGACAAAGAATACTGAGGAAGAGATTTCAGGTCCCAAGAGTCTCTCTTGTTCAATGCAGAGGTCTGTCTTTGTCAAATGTGCCTTCATTGACAATATAAAACACTTTTAGATCTCCACTGTGATTTATCGTAATCAAATACTAACATAGAATGCATAGCCTGCTATTCTACTTCTGGTGCGCCATGCTTCTGTTCATAATGCATTCTAATGTAGTGGCAGCAAATCTATATGGAAAAGCGTGACACAATGGATCTATTTAAATGTTTGTTACTTTCCTGAAATAATTTCTCACAATTACATGCAGGGAAATCAGAAGTGTTGAACCTGCACTGATGAAGGAGAGAGGAAGCTTCTCTCTTTTATCCAAGTCTGTACATATGAAAGCAACTAGGGTCGAACTAGCTTCAGAAACAGCCTTAAATCAATTGTCCAGTGCAAGTAAAGTGATAAAAAAGATGACTACACATCCTACAGACTTGGAGAGGTGGTAGACAGATGGACAGATTAGCATATACTCATGAATAGTAATAGTGTATTGAATAATGAATGTGGTTTTAAATACGCAGGGAACACATGCAAGCTAATGCAGTACCTGACAAATCTAAAACTGCTTTACCAAAAACATACAGCAAGCCAGCATCAAATGGTCTATTGGCCACCTCCATGAATGTCAAAGGTGACAGGAATGCCAAATTAGGGTAAAAAATTATCATCCTTCATCTTGCGCATTATGAATGCATATTTAAAATTTGTTCTGCAGGTTCTTTTTGGGCATGCTGCATGCACATCACTTCTCAAGTTCTCTTTGGTGTTCTGTACATGTCAATTTATCATGGATGACACAGTTTCACTATTTTCAGCATCTTTGATATATCTGCTACTAGACCTGATATTAACCTGAATGAAGCTCGTACAATAAATTGGCTGCGTTTGGTGTGTCTGCTGCAGCTGCATCCAGCACTCACAACAGTGCCGCACAGGTGCATTGCTGCTGCAGCAGCAGCCATAAAAATCTGCAGCAAACAGGCCCAATTTCTATGTTATCTGCCTTGTTCTTTAGAACTAGTTTTCATTATAACCATTGCAGTTCTGACCTGTCCTTGCTATCATCGATGGCATAATTCGATATTTTCAGTTCAGTATCTGAACCCCTGTGCTAGAACTAATTGCCTAATGTTGAACTGAATGAAGATTGCTGTAAGGTTTCAATATTATTGTTCTTGGTCTTTCTAATTAATTTATATTGCAATGGATGAGGACCTTCCCCAGACCCCGCACAGAGCAGGAGCTCTCTGCACTGGGTACGCCCAATGGATGAGGACCTTCACAATTCACTGGAAATACGATAGTTTTTGCATTCATGGAAAGTGTAAATCTGTGACAGTTTTTAAACTATTTAGTACATTTATGCATAAAAGGATTTGCAGATGTGGGATTGATTCATCAAGTAGAATGGATCACATCGACTTAATTGTTTTGCAGTTTCCATAATCGTCCTTTGTTGCAGTATTCTATTAACCTTTCATGTGATAGGCTATTTTGGCCAAAGAGTATCCTTATTTTATATCTGTTGCTAATTCTCAATACTGAAAATGTATCAGTTTATGGAGGTAAAATACTGAAATTAATACGTTTATTGCTATAGCTAGAGTCTAACACTTGATCATTATATATATGGAAAATTACTCCATGTGCAACAACTATAGCGCTGATTATTTCATAATAATGTAAAGTCATGATTCTTGAAATTTGATGGACTCCTTTTACTATTCTCCCTGATGAAAGGACATCATTTGACTGTTTTCAGACAATTTGTGTTTTAAGTGTTGTGAGTTGTAGCTGATTATAACGTATTATTGTACCATATCTATGTATTTCTATAAATGCATCTACTTCTGCAGCTGAAACCACCTTTTTAGTATAATCAGGGCATTCTTGAATACTTCTTGTCAGATTGGATTTGATGCTAATTTATATATGTATGTACTTTTTTTTCAGCCTTGAGCCTCCTATCTCGGGGAACTCGTCTCTACTGAATGCTCGAAGGAGCACAGCAAATAGCGCTGGACATAAAGTTGTTGCAAATCATGTGCTTCTGAAAAGTAGCAATGCTTCTGATTCATTGCAAGGTGTTCCTTCCAAAGATAATAAAATATCAACAATTTCTCAACTGACAGGAGCAAGGTATAATATTCTCCTCCAGATATTCTTTTCCTTCTAAACTTACATAGTGACAGCTAACATAATCTATCTGAATTTAGAATTACAAAATTAGGAATCAGAAGTCCGAAGTCTGACATGGTTCCAGAGAAGGAATCAGTACAAGTGAGTGGGACAAAGGGTTCCCCTGTAACAACATCGAGAATCCTTGACTCCATTCCTGAAGGAAAACCTGCACTGCCTAGCCCATCCATAATGCAGAAAGTTCCTGAGGTATGTTCTCTTCCTGTCAAGTATTATATTTCCTAAGAAAGTGATTTGCGTTTCTACTCTAAAACATGTTTCCTACTTGGATTATCCACATTGTCTTAAGCCGAGGTTTGTTCTTCGTTTTTATCGAGAAGCTACTTTGTAAACAGAAACAAAAGGACCTCACTGAGTTAACTACTTGCAGAAATACACCTAATTGTGTCCTGGGCAGCTGGCGTTCGGGGCCTTTCGCAATCTTAATTGTAATGCCTTGGCCCTTGGGGACGTCTCTCCCTATGGGCCAAGTTTCTACAATAGTCTTTTTTTTACTATTTGGTCGAACAATATTATATTGTTCTTGATGATTTCATATTAAAGTTTACAAGAGGTTATTCACTATATGTCATAATCTTTTAAAAAAAATACTCCATGGAACTACGAAAGTTCCTAGAATGACATGATAAGGATCAGATTCATTTAATTGTAAACCTTTATACCTTATATTCTAGCTTGTTCTTTTTTCTATTTTGAGACCCTGTGTATTACTGAAGAAACGTACCATGTGATATCAAAAAATTGTATAAGGACTTATGTTCTCAAATATCATATTTCTAGTTTATCCTGTAAATACATTTTATGGAGTTTCAATAAAAACCTACTTAGTGCATTTAGTATTCTAGATACTAATTATCTCTTATGTGGCAATAGGCAGAAAATTTAATCACCATATTTGAACTTGTCAGTATTGTCTCGTGTGCTTTTTTTCAGATATATATAAAAGAAAAAAATGAATGTGTTAGTTCATTAGTAATTTTGTTCATGCTGTTGACTTGCAGGAATCTGTTCTAGATCCAAAAGCTCCTAAAGTGCTCAAACACATCATGAGATCACCAGCTGTAAGGTTGTTGGTTAGATCGTATTTGATAAACATAACATCTTTGATGGCTATAAAATCTCTCTTTTGGAAGTACTCCATTCCAAATTATAAGACGTTTCTGTTTTTCTAGATACATTGCTTTTACTATGTATCTAGAGTCTAGACAGAGTATATATCTAAGTGCATAGCAAATTATGTATCTAGAAAACCCAAAACGTCTTATAATTTGGGATTGAGGGAGTAACAACTTTGCAAATTTAAATGCAGAAAATCACCTCGAACTGTTCCAGAGTTGGGAAATGAAATGGTAAGTGTGATGAAAATTTCTGAAGATCTGTAAGTATATGTATTGTATAGTTTCATCCAATTTCAAACGTACTCCTTCTGTCCCCGATTAACTGTCGCTGTTGGTTTCCGTGCCGAAAGTTTGACTCAATTTGTAGAAAATACATGCAACATTTGTATCTCCTAATAAATTTATTAAAAAACTAGATTCAAATATATATCTAATGATATTAATTATGTACCATAAATATTAATATTTTTATATATATATGTAGTCAAAGTTGTTTCTCGAGAAGGGAAAACGATAGATGTTTAGGGACGGAGGGAGTAGGTCATTGTGGTTGTGGTACATAGTCAAAATATCTGAAACAATGATCACTAACATGAATGGAACGTTGAATGAAAAAAATGTCGATTTGTCAAGAAATACTTCCATAAGGTCATATATTTTATTTTGTTTAAAGATATATTACCACAGAAACCTTTTGTCAATCCTCACTTCTAGTTGTGTGCGGTGTTGTGTCTATGACTCTTTTTTTCTTCTTAATGGAATCAGCTCTTGAACCCATTTGAGGAAAAAAAATTCACTTCTAGTTTGTGAAATAGGAAAAAGTTGACTCGCATCTGGAACTGGATTCAGTATTATGTTAATTAATATGTCCTTATTGATTTCACTTGTTAGATTCTGGGAAGTGGAACTCCAAAAGCTCATGTGGATAATGCAATCTCTTCACGTATGCCACCTGGGATGGAAGCCATTTCAGATCTAGAGCTGCCTGTGTTGTTAGAAAATGATGGAAACATAGAAAGAGCTGAGGCTTGTAGAAAGGAGCTTGAGGATGTGAGTAAATCAGTCCAGAGCTTTACCATAAAAGAACTGTCCAATGCTTTGTTACTATAACTAGAGTGCCAATTGCTTTTCCGTGTGAAGCTACCTGTAGAGGTTTTCTTAATGCTTTATAACCTATAAATTTACACAAAAGAAAGTTTTTTCAACTATGCCATCTAAAAGAAAACCCTCCAATGTGATGATGTATTGCATCTTAGCATGATTCTCTGAGTTCTACCAGAGGCTTATCCACCTTTTTAATTGACATAGCCTGAGAACTTAATATTTTGAAAATTTCAGCAGTTCCTATTTCATTAAAAAGAATTATTCTTTTTTCTAATATCGTCGCCTTCTTTTAACTTTTTTTTTGCTTTACCATGATGGTGTAGTCCTGAGTTAGTATACAGATGGATCTAGCTTAACAATTCGTTTCACCTACTATTTTCTGACTGCAGATATGCATTCTATTGAAAAGGAAACATGCAGAAGCTAAAGAGCTAGCAGTTCGGGCTATCGTTAACAACAATACAATGCTGATGTTAAACCACCCAATGATTGAGGAGAAAATATCCTAATTGATTTTTCTCAACTTCGTTTTTTTACAATAAAATGGAATAATGGATATTAAACTTGTTATCCCTTCACCACATGAACATTTGCTCTATTCAGAAATTCGCAAACAACCTGAGATCCAAGAAGTACTTATTTGAGGAAGTTGGCACCATTAACGCTGTAAGTTAAGCTCCCAATTTCGATTTATGTTATCGGCTTAAGATATAGTTCTTTATAAGTTAAGATGGAGAAAGTTGTAATTCCTGTAGTGGTACTTACTATTTATCATTTTTTATGGCCCAAGTTACTTCTCATTCATGATCTTATCCACATAGTCAGCCAATTTGAGAGTAAATAATTCTGTTGTGGTGCCTTTTTAAGTGTGTGTTCAGCCTCAAGAATCGCATTGGCACCCGCATTTTGAGCTATTTTGCCAACTTGGATCCCCCTCTTTTTTATATATATAGGGATGTGTCATGTACTACTCTGGCCAATTCTTGAAACAGACCACCTTTACTTTTACTGTTTCAAGAATTACCTCTGAAATTTGTTTGATGTTAGTCTTTCTTGTTTTACTGTTTGAGGTTCATAACGTGCATTTCGTATCCCACAGTAGGAAATAGTGCAGGAATAAGATGCAAACATGTGCGGCTATAAAATGGTAAACAGTTTTAAAACATTTCATTTGATACCAAAAAACATTCACCTAGCTTGTAGCATTTTTTTCTTTCTTGAGCGGAAGCTCTCTGCACTGGGTACGCCCTTTTTTTTAAAGTAACTGAAAAGCATCAGCAAAACATTTTGGTGCAGGAAAAAAATTATTTGATGAAATGTGGGTTCCAAATCAAATTGTGGTACACAATGATGGTTATTACACAAGCTGCAAAACATTTTGATGTATGCCTTGCATGCGTCCTGTCAGTTTAATTTGTCTTCTAGTTTAGGCTGGAAATACTGATTGACTGGACAACTCTGTTATTTTCGTTACCTGTATTTATGAACTTCTTGTCAGTCTATTATCAATATTGCCTTTGCTGGAACCTCTTATCTGCCACTTCTACTGCTACTAGTAAGTTATCATCATTGCTGATTATTAGTGGCTTGCGTTCGTAATGGAAACCCAGAAGTTATTTGTTTGTGTATACTTACAACACTGGCAGTTGCTGTGTTACAGTGAGTCTAGGTTTCAATTAATTTGAGGCATGCACTACGGTGGAGAATCATTCATTTAAAGCATTTTTATATTCGACCAATGAATTCGATTGCTGTGTTACAGTTTTCTTCAGCCTGATCAGTCATTAGTTTGTCTTGGTAACTTGGTGCTTCTGTGCTTGGCAGCACTGACGCGGGACAAATGCAAGGAGAAAATGGCTTATCCAGCAGAGCATGGGTAATGTAAATGCAACAAAAGAGCTCAGGATCCAGCGTAAATGCAATCTTGAAGTATCTTGAATAACTACCTTGTGCATTTTGGTACACGGTTGCCTTCTGTGGATGCGTCCGTTCACATAGCGTAGCAACTGTTGAGTGCCTACATCTTATTACCTAATAATTCTGGATTTCTGGTAGTGAGATATGACCTTGCGGACTCAATGACTAGAATGGCACTGCTGCACTAGGCAATACCTGGTTTCATCTATGCCAATTGCAGTTGGTGACAAAACGTTCAACATTGGATTGATGCTAGGGAGAAGTTGCAAGAGCAAAACCGTGGTTGATGACTAGGCTGCCCGTTCCACCCTAAGCCTGACGTATATATACAGTCAAAAGCTATAGTGATTTTTGTTGCTTATTACTAGCTTACAGCTTTTGGTACGTTAGTGTTAAAAGCTGGGAAATTTCGTTACTATGTTGGTTATCTAGTTGCAGCACACTTCAGTAGCACTGACAGATTCAGATGGCTAATAAGTAATAACCAAAGGCATAGTGGGTTCTTTTCGTTCTTTATTTACTTTTCGAATATGCATGCTAGATCGATGTTAGTGAAGCTGTAGCTTTGAGCAGCGGGACCTCATACCGCCCCATGGTGATTGGTGAACAGGTCCTCCCTCCATGAAGTAATTCATGTCGTTCGCAAGGTTGATTTTTTTCCCTTAAAATTCCTTCAGATCCAATTAGTGCATGTGCTATGCACACATTCATGAACTTTGTTTGCTTTATTTCATTTTTTGATATAGCGAAAAAGCGACTGTGCTTTACATCCTTATGATCTGGTCACTCAGCTAACGATAGGACCGGTAGTGGATGAAGTGGTGCTGCGGAGTAATCTAATAAGTGAAACTGTTTCTGATTGCGCAGGAAATGGACTTATCTCTATTTACAGCTGGACACCTGACATACACTACTTTTAATATATATAATAAACAGGATAAGACCAATGTAATAGTCAGTGAAAGCTATCCCATAACCTTGCACTAATGTAAATGCGGGTTTAACACTAGTGAGTGGAAAGCCATTGCGAGGTGCAATGCTGTACGACCTCTCGTTGCCCAGGTCGTCCCCATAGGTCTCATCCTCAGGTTTGAACCATCCTTATTTGGTTTGCCATCAGTAATTGCGTGGGGCATATTGCTGTAATTGTGCTGGTCTGTGTTGTGGAATCTTGCAAGTGACTTAATATGATTTTGTACTTGAGTTTCACAAACAAACAAACAAAAAAACGCTTTCCTTGCAAACTAGCACAACTGTTAGATTCTGTGTTATGGAACCTGTCTAATTGGGTTTAAGTTTTTGACTTTATGTATGTGCTCGTATGTTTTTTTAGACTTATTAAGGTTTAACCGTGTTATTCTTTCAGCGATAGATGATGTGTCAATTTTAGGGCTGGATATCGAGTCAGCTCGGCTTGTTATGGCTCGTTATATAAACGAGCCAAAAGACTAACTCGGTTCGGCTCGTTAGCGAGTTTGAGCTAGCTCATTTGGCTCGCGAGCCAAAGCACAAAAACATAGTACATAGAGGTTATAACAACAAGTTAGCAACAAACACATCACATGCATATTTAAAATGGAATAAACAAAATACATATGAATTTTAGACTCGTCTCGTGTGAACATGATGTCGTGGGGTAGGCTGGTGGGGTGACTTGGTGGGGTCTATTGGTCTAGGCTTTTAGTGTTTAATCGTGTTGGGCCATAAACAGAGGGATATATGGACTGTTTAAAGTTGTATTGGGTTAGACCGAGAGATATATGGGTTGATTGTAGTTGCTCATGTGAATTATCTTGGCTCATTTTGGCTCGTGAGCGGCTCATGAGCTAGCTTGTTAATTAACCGAGCTGGCTCGAGCTGGCTTGTTAATTAAAAATTCAAACGAGCCGAGCCACTAACGAGCGAGTCGAGCGAGCTAGAGTTTTTCGTCCAGGCCTAGTCAATTGACAGAAAGGCACATGTGGTGACTTTAATAATCTCGAGATTGTGGACTAAGTCTTTTAGATGTTTTCATAGGAGTAAGGTGTGAGTGCTTGTGTTCATAGGAGTGTATGTGTGTATGTATATGAGAGTTTGTGTTTGTAAAAAATTAGAGACGTTTTCCAAACAATTCCAATTGATGCCCAAGTGTATTTTCACCTATTCCCCTTTCTTCAAGCCCCTTTATTCTTGTTATAGATGAATCCCATTTTTTTCGTCACCTCCTTTACCAACCCTGACATGTGGATCCCGCATGTTAGTGGGCTATATTTTTCTTCACGGTCTCTTCTCCCATCCAATTCCTCTCTCGTCTTGAACCGGCAGCTTGCCTGGCCCTCTTCTCACATCATCGTGGGGCTTGTTAGATAACGGTGCGGGCTCGCTTACCTATTTTCAAAGAGGAATATACAATGTAATGTAGGCTACCTTTGTCCCGAGAAAATGAAGGGACCATAAGGGATGGCTTTGGTTCCCATCACATGGCCGTTCATCTCCGTGATGTGCAGATGCGGGCGGTGCCGGGTTGGTGGGCGATGTGCAGGTGCGGGTGGTGCCGGTAGGGTGAGTGATGCATAGGGCGCGGCTGCGAGCAGCACTGGTGTGGTGGTTGCGGGGATTGGGAGCGTGGGCGAGGGAGTTTGCTGCGGACGGCTGCGGCACGGCGAGGTCGTGGGATGGCGGTGGTGAGGCCGCACAGGTGTGGAGGATGCCATGGGTGGTGCTTGGTGGCGATGCTACGCGGGTCGGGTGTGTGGCGACACAAATGTGGAAGATGAGGCTGCACATATGCGGAGGATGAGGGGGGAGGAGGAGGGGGTGCAGCCGGTGTGGTGGCCGCCAACGAGTTCCTGCAGACCACGTGGGCAACGCGGCAGCCAACAGGGAGGGTAGCCATGTGTGGAGCGGCGGTTTCCGTTCAAAACAGGGGAAGAAGGTGGAGAACATGACATATGGGACCTTCTAACAGATGTGGCTGACGGTGTTAAAATGGAGTCACCCCTATTCTTTTTCATCTCTCTAACAGAAAAAAAACTGAGATGAACACGTTTCTTCAACCAAACATGATGATGGGACGATCCTACTTCAAAAAACAGGAACGAAACCATCCCACATATCGTTTTTGAACCAAACACAGGCTAAGTGGCCATAGGACGTTAAGCTAACGCCTACGACCTACCCGGCTCCGTAGGCTCTAGGCATCGTGGAAGTCGTTGGAAAAAGTTGCAGGCAAGTTATAAATATAGGGTATGTTCTGTAATTTTCCTTGTGTTTCCTTCGGTAAAATAGGTAGAAATTTACACTGTAGCCCCTCAAAAAAGAAAAGAAAAGAAAACTTCATCCCCAGGACAGACTTCATTCGTCCCCTTCCATTTCATCTCTCATTAGATTGGTTGCTTCATTTCGTTATGGCTGCCGAGTCCTATCCTACCTATCTCGCCCAACGTTTGCGCGCTCTCCTTTTCTTTCATCGTCGGTCAGGATGAAAACCGAACGTTTTTTAGATGAATCAATCAATCAAAAAGGATTCTGACGAAATTCACCTGGTTGCTCCGCCAGTTGCCTAGCGGCAGCTAGTGCCATTCGATCGCGTGGTACGCACAAGCCATTGCCCGTTGCCCTTTTTTTGGTGACTTCCATTGCCCGTTGCCCTGTGTTTCCCTTGAGCCTAAGCGCAGTAGGAACACACTTCGGCCGCCCCTGATAGACGGCGGCGTCCTCTGGTGCGAGTGCGAGTATGGAGCATTGCGAATGGTTGAAGGAAGCATCCTAGATTGTACGAGGGATTTGAACGGGCGCTTGCATTCCGGAGATGCCTGATTAGTGGTTCGGCTTCCACAGGCTGCAAAGTTTAGTTACTTTCAGATTCTCCGCCTCTGGTTTGTTAAGACTTGAGTGATCAGCCGGCTAAAAAGGCCTCACCAACTGCCGGTTAACCTTCGAGGTCCACAGAATTGAGTTTTTTTTGCTGCATTGGGCTCCTCCAAAGAAAACGTAGGAGCGTATATACGTGGATGCCACCACATCTGGCTATTGATAGATTGATCTCTTTCAGTTGGCCCAACGGTTAATTGGGTCTTTGGATCCGCGTTCTGATTGGGGGTCCCCAACCGCTCTATGGTTGGTGGGCCCCCGTCGCACAGCATCATAAAAAGGGAGGTGGAGGCTGGCGCATAAGGCACGAGGTTCACTAGAGCCGTCAGACGCCCCACCTACAGTCCCTAAACCCTAGCCGATCTAGAGAGGGGGCGTTGCCAGCGACGGGAAGCTCTGCCACCGGCCACTGCCGCCACCGCGACAGCACCTTCACCGCCGGGCTTCACCATGCCACCGTCAAGCAACCCCATGGCCAGCTCATCTTCTACGAAGGCGGCCGATAAACTCGCTATTTATTCCAAATGTAAGTACACATGCTGGATCTTGGCTAGTTGATCATGTAACTTTCTATCAATGGTATTAGTCGTCTAACTAGGCGTAGATCTAGCTTATCGGGGTAGAAAACGGAGTAGCAGCACCCTAACCCTAACCCAAAGTCGGATAAGATCCGAGAAGAATAGAAGAAGATCCAAGCAGAGAAAAGAAGGGGATAGGGGAAGGGCTTCGGAGGCGGCTTACCTCGCCGCCCTCCACTCACCGGAGTCTCCGGGAAGGGTTTCGCGCCACCTACTAGGGCGCCGCCACGGGCCAGCTCCGGTGGCCGCTGCCTCACTGTCGCTCGCTGCGCTGAGAGAGGAAGGGGAGGAGAACAGAATGAGTTAGGGTTCGGGAGCCGGCGTCGTGTCGCGCGTTTTTGATCCGCCGAGAACGCCTCGTAGCCGTCCGATTTGCATCAACGGCTCAGAGCGCTCGATCCAGCTTTTGGCCCAGGCTGGCGCGAGCGGAGGGCCGCTTTCTCGGCCCAGGCCCAGGTTGCGGCCTGGGCACGGGAGAGCGCGCGTGCAGCCATGGGCCGTGGGCAGTTTTATTGCTCGGGCTGGATGAACAGTATAGATTGAGCCCTTTTTCTTTTTCTTTTTCCAGTGAATTTAGTTTTTTTCCTAGAAATTGATTATTGGCTCAAATAAAATCAGTTAAGATGAGTTTCCTGTGGGTTAAAATTCGTCAATTGAGTTTAAGTTTCCGCTGCAATGATTATGTTTATCCTCTAATTAATTTTGGAACCAACGAAAAAAATTTAATTGGAGGAGTAGTAATATTTGTTTAAGTCAATTATGATATTACTATTTTCTGACCAACGTCGATGTGAACAATATTGTAATTTTATTCATAAGTTTTTCCATGCATTAATTCTATTTCTGCCCAACAGTGATGTAGAATTAGTGTATAAGAATGTTGTATGTTTTAATTTTGATCAACGTTAAATTAAATCATGCAATTATGATGTCATATTTTCTCACTATCTCTGATGGTGTTTTTCAGGATTCAAGCCAATGGCCTTTATCTCGCACATACTGCCTCTTGAAGGGGGCAACTACAGGGTATGACGAGAGAAGTATGAACTAGCACTTGCGCTGTCTAAAAATGACCTAGCGCTTACCTTCCCATGTCCGACTGAGCTAGTGGACCCGGTGAGGGAAGATAATAAGACTGATGCTGATTTCACTGCTCGGCAGCGAGATCATGCAGAAGTGCGGATGAAGTATGATCTCGAACGCAAGAAATAGGACATTTCAAACCGCAAGTGCTTGATGGTGGCTAAGTCCACTATTTCAGATGCGATAAGAGGGTCTATCCCAGATTGTGATACCGCCACAGAGTATCTTAAGAAAGTGGAGAGTCAGTTTACTGGCTCTTCAAAGGCTTATGCCAGTACTTTGATCAAGAAATTGTTCAATGAGAAATACACTAGTGGCGGTATCAAAGAGCACATACTGAAGATGAGCAACATGGCTTCGAAGCTGAAGCTAATGGATTTGGGGCTCAAGGATGAGTTCATTATTCATTTGGTTTTTGCTTCCTTGCCCAAAGAATATGAAACTTTTGTTGTTAATTACAACATGCAGCCCGATAAGTGGGATATAGAGAAGCTCATCGCAATGTGTGTTCAAGAAGATGAGAGGTTGAAAAGCTCATAGGGTGACTCTGCTAACCTTGTGAAGGACAACAAAAAGAAGAATTTCAATAAGAATGCCAAACCTCAAGGGAAAGCCCCTTAGAATGACCACCATCCGAAGAACAACAATGCTCAAGTTGAGAAGGATCAGTGTAAATGGTGCAAGAAGCATGGACATTATAAGAGGGACTGTCCAGACTTTCTGAAGAGCCTTCTGAAGAGAGGTGAGGATTTCATTACATTCATAGATGAATCCTTGTATTTAAGTTATGCAAAATCTACTTGGTGGGTTGATTCAGGTGCAACTATCCATGTTGCAAATTCATTACAGGGATTTCGTACGAGGAGGACCCTACAAAGAGGAGAAAGAAGAATTAAAGTTGCAAATGGAGTTGAAGCTGAAGTTGAGGCCATTGGAGATCTCTGTCTAGAATTAGATGATGGTTTTAGACTTCAGCTTTTACATATTCTTTATGTACCCTCTTTGCATAGAAACTTGATAAGTGTCTCATGACTTGACGATGATGGTTATGATTGCCATTTTGGTAATGGCAAATGTTAGATTGTGTATAATAATAAGTGTGTTGGTCTTGCCTTCCAACAAGACAAGCTTTATTTATTATCACTTTCTGAGAATATGAATGCTGTGAGCACCGAGAATAAGAATGCTTCCTCGTCTATGAATGCAACAAATAAGCAAAAGAGAGTGCATGATGTATCTTCGAAATTATTGCATTGTCATTTAGGCCATATTTCGAGGAGGAGAATAGAGTGATTGATTAAGAAATCAATTCTTTCGCCTTTAGAATTTTTAGATTTAGAACAATGCATAGATTGCATAAAAGGAAAGTACGTTAAGAAAATAAAGAAAGATGCCAAACGAAGCGTAGGAATTTTAGAAATAGTTCACACAAACATCTATGGTCCTTTTCCTGTGAAGAGTGTGGATGGTTATGATTCATTTATAACATTCACAGATGACTATTTTTGTTTTGGCTATATTTATCCAATTAAGGAAAGATCAAAAGCATTGGATAAATTTAAGATATTCAAGGCTAAAGTAGAAAATCAACACAACTTAAAGATTAAGGTAGTAAGGTCTGATCGTGGGGGAGAATACTACGGTCGACACACCCTATATGACCAAGTTCCTAGACCCTTTGCAAGGTTCTTACAAGAAATGACATAGTTTCCCAGTATTCTACACCGGGCGAGCCTCAGCAGAATAGAGTAGCTGAAAGACGCAACCATACATTAATGGATATGGTGAGAAGCATGATAAGCTACTCTACCCTACCGATAAGTTTATGGATGGAGGCGTTAAAAACCGCCATTCATATTCTTAGTCGAGTGTCAAGCAAGTCAGAGCCCAAAACACCGTATGAGTTGTGGACAGAAAAGGAACCCTCACTTAACTATTTATGTGTGTGGGGTTGTCCAGCTGTGGCAAAAGTTTTTAACCCAAACATAGGGAAGCTAGACTCCAAGACAGTCATTTGCCATTTCATTGGCTATCCAGAAAAGTCAAAAGGTTATCGCTTCTATTGTCCTGATAGACAAATGAAGTTTGTAGAAACAAGACATGTTGTCTTCTTAGAGGATGATATGATCAGGGGGAGCATGGTAGTGTTAGAAATTAGTTTTGAAGAGAAGCGGGTATACATGCCCACTCTTATGGTTCAGGAGTCATTCTTCACGCTACCTGTTGTTGCTTTACCAACAGTGCAAGACACTGTAGTACAACACCTGTTGTTAGCTTTCCTGTGGCAACAATGAATGAACATGAGGAGCCTGTCCTTCAGGATCCCCTAGAACCCGTTGTCACACATAAGGAAGAGCAACAACAGCCTCATATAGAACAAACGTCATCTAACGAGGCCCCTAGAAGGTCTCAAAGAGTCAGGAGATCAGCCATTCCTGATGACTATGAAGTTTATGAATGTGAAGAATTTCAAATAGAGGGTGATCCCACCTCATTTGAAGAAGCCATAAGAAGCGCTCATTCATCAAAGTGGCTTGAAGCCATGGAAGATGAAATGAAATCAATGAAAACCAATGGTGTTTGGGACTTAAAAACAATTCCTAAAGGAGCCAAGACAGTAGACTGTAAATGGGTCTATAAAACCAAACATGACTCCAAAGGGAATATAGAAAGATTCAAAGCGCAACTTGTGGCGAAAGACTTCACGCAAAGAGAAGGTATAGATTATAATGAGGCATTTTCTCCAGTCTCATGTAAGGATTCTTTTAGAATCATAATGGTGCTTGTAGCTTATTATAATTTAGAATTACATCAGATGGATGTAAAGACGGCGTTCCTAAACGGGGATCTAGAGGAAAATGTTTACATGGCACAACCGAAAGGTTTTATTGTGGAAGGAAAAGAACGCATGGGATGCCGCCTGAAGAAATCCATTTATGGATTAAAACAAGCTTCAAGACAGTGGTATTTGAAGTTTGATAGTACAATAAGAAAGTTTGGGTTTCAAGAAAATATAGAGGACAATTGCGTTTATGCAAAGTTCAAGAATGAGAAATACATTTTCCTAGTCTTGTATGTGGATGACATCTTGCTCACTAGCAGTGATGTTAATCTACTACTAGAAACAAAGAAGTTCTTGTCCTCAAAGTTTGATATGAAGGATCTCGGTGAAACTTCATTCGTCCTAGGAATAGAGATTCACCGAGATAGAGAAAAGGTGAAAGCTCTAGTTTGGTTTTGGTGAATTGATGAAACCCTAAGTGCTAACCTAGTTTATCAAAGTGATTATGAGATAGGTAGCATTACTCCAAATAGTGAAGCAAATGAAGATCATGATATGATAATGGTGATGCCATGGTGATGATCAAGTGCTTGAACTTGGAAATAAAGAGAGAGAAAATCAAAAAGCTCAAGGCAAATGTGAAATTGATAGGAGTTTTTTGTTTTAGTGATCAAGATACTTAGAGAGTGTGATCACATTTAGGATCGATAGTCGTACTATTAAGAGGGGTAAAACTCGTATCGAAATGCGGTTATCAAAGTGCCACTAGATACTCTAACTCATTGCATATGCATTTAGGATCTAGTGGAGTGCTAACACCCTTGAAAATGTTTTATGAAAATATGTTAACACACATGCACAAAGGTGATACACATTGTGTTTAGCACTTGGGAGCAAGGGTTCGAAACTTCACCAGCGGAGTGTCCGCCCGTAGAGCGCGGACAATCCGACGGTGCCACCGGCGCCCTGTACAGAAAAGACAGGGTTTCACAGAGTGCACCGGACGCTGGTCACGCAGTGATCGGACGCTGGGGTCCTACGTCCGATCAGTGGCGCACAGTGAAGGATGCTTTTGGTCTCTTGACCGAACGTAGGCGATCGGACTCTGGAGAGCAGCGTCCGGTCAATTATAAAAGAAAGTGGTAGTCTCGGCTTGTGCCCGGACGTAGGCGACCGGACTCTGGTTGAACTCTGTTCAGCGTCCAGTCCTGCTGATGTGGAGGCGCACAGAGAAGACCATGAGTGACCGGACGCTGGGTGAGTTCGGTCGAGCATGACCGGACGCATCCGGTCGCGAATGGAACCTTACTAGAAACGACTGGATGCTGGGGTCTAGCGTCCGGTCACTTCGAAGCTCCGGTCACAACTTAAATGTACTGATAACCGTTGAGATCGGGTGATCAGTATTTGAAGCAGGGGCCACGTGGCGTGCATCGCGTGACCGGACGCTGGGGTCCTGCGTCCGGTCGCCCCGATTTTTTAGGGAACAGAAAGCCAACGGCTCTATTCGTGGAGGTTCTCTATTTAAGTCCCATGGCCGGCTCAAGCTAACTCCCCTTGGCCATTTGCATTGACATAACAACCTTGTGAGCTTAGCCAAAGCCCTCCCACTCATCTCTATCATTGATTAATCATCTTTGTGAGATTAGGAGAGAATCCAAGTGCATTGCTTGAGTGATTGTATCTAGCAGCACTTGGTGTTCGTGTTTTGCTGCGGGATTTGCTTGTTGCTCTTGGTGGTTGCCACCACCTAGATGGTTTGGTGCAGCGGAGGAGGATTGGCATGAATTGGTAATTGTTCGTGGCCATCTCCCAATGATTGTGAGGGGACTTGTACCTTCCCCGGTGGAGCGCCGAAAGGTAACTCTAGTGGATTGCTCGTGTCATTGAGTTACCTCACTTGTGAGTAGGTTCTTGCGGTGTCCAATTGTGTGGACGAGGTTCGTGCTACACCTCTTAGCCGCCGAACCACCAAGTGTTAGTCGACACAACGGGGACGTAGCGTGTTGGCAAGCACGTTAACTTCGGGAGAAAATTGGTAGTCTCTTGCCCTTTGGTATTCTCCCGGTGATTAAGTTAGTATTCATCTTGTGATTGGTTCATTCCTCTACGCGGCGGTATAATCACTTTACTTACTCATTTACATACCCGCAAACTAGTTGTAGTAAGCTCTTTAGTGTAGCTAGAGTTGAGAGCTTACTTTGTAGCTTAAGTTCATCTAGTGGAGCTCTTTAGTGTAGCAAGTGTGAGAGCTCTTAGTGAGTAGTGACTTAGTAAATTATGTGTCTAGTGACCATAGTAACTAGAATTGTTGAATAGGTGGATTGCAACCCTTGTAGAACTAGAGCAAGTTTGCTTTTCGCTATTTGTCATAATAATCAAATTGCTCTAGTTGGTTTGTAGAATTTTAAATAGGCTATTCATCTCCCTCTAGCCATATTAAGACCTTTTAAAAGGGGGTTTTAGGATTATCACAAAAAGGCATACTTAAAAAAAGTTCTAAAGAAATACAGTATGTAAAATTATAAGTCTTAACCTGCTCCCATAGTCAAGGGCGATAGATATGAAGAATTTCAATGTCCTAGGAACCAATATGAGATCGATCAAATGAAAGTGGTTCCATATAGGTCAGCTGTCGGAAGTTTACAGTATGCTCAAGTGTGTACTCGTCCTGACTTAGCATTTGTTACTGGGTTACTTGACAGATATCAAAGTAATCCAGAAATAGAACACTGAAAATTAGTAAAGAAAGTTTTGTGTTACCTACAAGGTACGAAGGGTCTCATGCTAACGTACAGAAGATCTGATTCCTTGCACATAGAGGGGTATACAGATTCTGATTATGCGGGAGATGATAGAAAATCCACGTCAGGATACATATTCACTCTCGCAGGAGGAGCTATATCGTGGAAAAGCTCAAAGCAAACCGTCACTAAATCGTCAACAATGTATGTCGTGTTTATAGCATGTTATGAGGCCACAGGATAGGTAAATTGGCTAAAGAAATTCATGTCCGGGTTGAAAGTGGTAGACGACATACATAAACCACTCAAGTTATAATGCGATAATATTCCAGCAGTATGTTATGTTCATAACAATAAGTGAAGTGGTGCTGCCAAACACATTGACATAAAGTATTATGTTGTGAAAGACAAAGTCCGGGATCATATAATTAGTCTTGAGCATATAAGAACAGAAAAGATGCTCGTAGATCCGCTTACAAAAGGCTTACCACCCAGCGTGTTTAGAGAACACTTAGCCTGGGTTTAAGAAAAAGCCTATGATTCCTGGACAATAAGGGCCTAATTGAGAATCTGTTTCAAAACAGAGAGGTGCATTGTAGCTGTTTAATCTAATGGCAACTGACCGTGATGATGAGACACGCTCTATGCACTGATCTGTGATGGAATGGGAACAAGATAAAGTAAGTAAGTTAAGTTTAAGTCATAAGGTGAGATCAAGGGGGTGGATTCGCGCCCTGATCGGGGACGCCCAACCGCTCCATGGTTGGTGGGCCCCCGTCGCACAGCGTCGTAAAAAGAGAGGTGGGGGCCGGGGCACAAGGCACGAGGTTCACCTGAGCCGCCAGACGCCCCACCTACAGTCCCTAAACCCTAGCCGATCTAGAGAGGGGGCGTTGCCAGTGACAAGAAGCTCCGCTACTGGCCACCACCGCCTCTGCACCGCCGCCACCGCGACAGCGCCTTCACCGTCGGGCTTCACCGCGCCACCGTCAAACAACCCTATGGCCAGCTTGTCTTCAACAAAGACGGCCGATGGACTCGCTATTTATTCCAAATGTAAGTACACATGTTAGTTTTATGGCTAGTTGACTTTCTATCAGCTCTATATAAGGTCGTGTTCCTCGTAGCTATAGACCCATGACCAGCTTCGGCTTATATGATCTTTCTACCGTTAGTACTTCTAGGCCCATCACCATCCTCATTGCAAGTGCTAGCGTCTGCACGAGTGATAGGACTGGCATTGCAGATTTGCAGCTGCATCTCACGGCTTGGCGAGTGTCAAGACCAGGACCACCGAAGCAAGCGATGGCGCGTACCGGCGCGAGTCACCTTGGCCACCTACTCCTCGGCGTCTTGCTGCTCTCTTCGGTCTTGATCTCCGACTCGGCTCGGGTTCCGAGAGGACGACCGGACGCGCTGCCTGCCGGACACGGACAGCCAGCAATGGCCGAGATGACGGTGCCCGGCGAGGGGCAGAACAAAGACCCAGCGTTTGGCGGGGCGGGGCACGAGTCCAAGCGCCTGAGCCCCGGAGGCCCGGACCCTCAACATCATTAGGTGATTGATGATGATCACCGTGATGAGTTAGCTCGTGTGCTGCCTCTCTGGAAGATTGCCAAGAACGGTTTCTTATGTATCGCCTCGTCGGATGAGAGAGTTGTTGTGGGGATCATCAACAAGCATGACATCTCCCTAAGCGCCCACATCAACTCTCTCGTTCTTTCAGATACTATATCCCTAGCTGTTCATGTGTTGTTCGGTTGTAAGCTTTTGGTTTGTGTTTCTCCTTTCTTCTTCTTCCTTTTTCCGGTTTGTGACTGTAGCACATTTTCCAGGTGCTAACTTTTCGCTACTCCTACTTAATTATCATACGGTGCTCTTTTCCATTATTTTTCAGAAGGGGTGGGGGGGGGGGGGGGGGGGGGGGGGGGGGATATTAAAAATCCACTATACAATGTGTTGAGTTTTGTAATTCGATAATTTTGGACCACAGTCGTTCGGAATGAATCCATTTTGCAGAAGAAACAAGCCTCCCAATGCAAAATGTTTAAAGCTTGTATCAAAGTTGCATTGCATGACCAATGCATTCTTTGTGTCTCGGGTTTCAACTCTAGCATTCTTCCATAAGACACTAGCCCATTCGCTTTCCTCATTTAAGTGATCACCATATATTATTGGATCTAATCCTATGTGGCTATGCATTAATGCCTAAAACATAAGCTAAGATGCAGCATTGAGAGAGGCCCGACAGATATCATTTGAATAGGCTACTACAAACTTTTGTTTTGTGCTGTATTGCTGGCAGAGCCTGTGTAATGCCACAGCGACCCCATGCCCCGAAACCTCATCATTGATTAGCCTAAACAAAAGTTCGCTCGATGCTTGACCACAAAGTAAACATTTCTATCAAATGATCCTTTTTAGATGGAACATATATATAAACATTAGAAGGTCGGTTTGGGGATTAGAGAGCTTTAAAAGCCAATCCAAAGGATCAGCCGTCGAGCCCATATCCCACTGTAAAGTAAGGCATTGTTTAGCTGCACTCGTATCCACTGTCCATCTCAATCTATATATATTGAGTGAAAAAATTAACTAATTTTTGCTCTAATCTATCCTAATGTACTTGGATTTAGGTGGATATAAGTGCAGCCAAATAAGACTTATTAGGTTACATAGTAAGACAAATATTCCAATGACACCAACAGTACAAATAGTTAACTACCCTAAAAATACAAGTTGCTGGTTCTTTTTAATTTGCTTTCCTCCACTAGGAGCTAGCAAGATATAGTATAAATCTGGATGCATAGTAAAATCTAGGAAAATTTTGCTGCAGGGCACCGCTAAAAAACGTAATAGGCTGATGGACACCGCAACTAGCAGAATTTGTCCAGTACCATTACAAATTTGGGGTTCTTTGCCGTGACACACCGCAGCCAATATTTTATTCATTTCTGAGAGAGAAGGCGGGAGAAATGACTTTTTTTGCCCTCGTCTTCACCCTTTGGTTGTTCCCTTATTTTTACCGTAACACATCACCGTCGCCTTTTCTTCTCCGGCGACGCCCGCGACTGCGATGCCAGCATCTCCACCACGGCTGTCCATCTCCAGTGACGCTGTGGCGGCATCGCTGTATGGCGGCTGGCGGTGCTACAACTGTTGCCATTGCCCGCCTCGTCGTCCCCTTCCTCCGGACTCCTCTCCCCTTCACAATTGCCGGGGAGCGAAGCTCCAACAGCGCGATTGAGCTGCCCGCAAGGACCGAGGACCGCCGTGAGGACCAAGTTCCCCCCTACCGCATCAACCACGCCACCGCTCGCGCGTCGCAGCGCGCCGCGACCCACTCTCCCGCGCACCAAGTTCGCCACTGACGGCGTGCTCGAGCCCTCCACGACCCAGCCGTCTCCTCCTCTATCTCTCCCTCTATAAAGCGCACCCGAGCTCCGCAGAAGCACGCGGCCACCACTCCGCACATCCCCGTGCCTCCTTCGTCTCTCCAGTGCCCAAAGCCACCGCCGCCGCCATTGCAGACCCAAGGTCGAGCTCCGATCTACCAAATCCGGTCACCTCCTGCCTATTTTTCTCCTGTGTTGGCATCGCAGTGGCACAAAGAGGCCACAACCCCAGCCCTCGTCGTCGATCCGTGGCCGCGTTGTCGAGTTCCACCGAGCTCCGCTACTACCGTTCGCCTCAACCCGACACCAGCGCTTCCCGAGCCGTTTCCACCAAAGAGGACCCCACAGGTTCTTTCTATGTGCTCTCCTCTACCTCGTCCGCCCCTCGCGGAAGGCCGCCACAGGAGACGTGGTGGAGATGCCCGGTGTCGCAGTCGCGGGCGTCGCCGGAGATAAAAAGGCGGAGGAGATGTGTCACGGCAAAAATAAGCGAACGGACAAAGGTTGAAGACGAGGGCAAAAAAGTCATTTCTCCCGCGTTCTCTCTCTGCGAATCTGAGAAATGAATAAAATATTGGTTGTGGTGTGTCACGGTAAAGAACCCCAAATTTATAATGGTACTGGGCAAATTCCGCTCGTTGCGGTATCCATCAACATATTACGTTTTTTAGGGGTGTCCTGCAGCAAAATTTCCCTAAAATCTATGTGTCTATAAAAGCCAAAACTACTCAGAATTTGAGATGGAGGGAGAGATTTAGCACTTGTTGAAGAGATGCAAATATCATAAGTCTATGTTGAAGAGATACAGCATAACAACGGATATATCTCCACTCACTGTGGGAGGCATTCTTGATTATTAATACAATTTCCTCTCAGAAAGCAGCAAATGTCCTAATCAGTTTCTCCCGTCGCCTAGCTAGAGCGCTCGAAAGAGAGGAACTTTCACTATCACCCGCACCGCGACGTGCGTCGTCACGATCTTTACGTGCGATAGGTCTCTCAACGAAAAAGGTAAAGAGATCAAAAGTTCTCCCCATAAAAAAACGTGCAAAAAAACAAAACAACTTTTCAGTACACCTCCAGATCGAAGAAAAATATACAGTGTGCTGCATCTGATATTCTGAATATGCAGTTGCCAGGTCTTAACCAAATCAGTCGTTGGAGTTGGTGCCGTCACGACCGAACCCTTTCTCGTTTTCTGCTCGTTTTTTGGTTCTCCCATGGGGGGCCTTTTCCGGGAGCCTTTTGCTTGCCCTATCGCCGAACGGATTAGTTGGTTGCTTCGGTCGGTACGAATGCGCGAGTAGAATACACACTCCTCTGTGGCTATATGGGATATGCGACTCTTCAAAGTTTCGTAATGCCAGTTGACTCCAGGTTTAATTTATTTATTTATTTGATGATCGGGGAAAAGAGGAAATGATCATGCAGTCCTCGTCAGACTTTGTACTGCATGCGTTCGTCTGCACGAGGTGATTGGCGATTCCTTTTTCCTCTGTGTGATCGCTTCAGCTGATTTATTGAAAGGGACAGGAGTGCGATTCTAAGTAGTACTATGATTTTGTGCTGTTTAAATATGCTGGTTGAACCGCGAAGAAGATAAGAGGGTGCGCACTTGAGATTCTTTTTATGTGAACTGTGTGTGAGCTCTGCTGGTGAAATTCGACCCTTGTCCCTAGCGGGCGCGTCTCGCTACAGGAGCCGGCGCACAGTTTCAACTTCTTTGACTGTTCATCTCTTCAATTGCTCCTCATCCTCGATGAACTGCACCAGCCAGCCCCGCCTCCTTTAGCCTTTCTGCCGCCCTCAGCAAGCAGCTCACCCGTCACTGACCGCGCCGTTGGCCGTCCACTCCCGTCGTTCCACCTTTTCCAACCCTAAATCCAATCAGAGGAACAAGACATCCAATCGGAGGAGTAAATCTTGCCACCTCGCTCTCACCGCCTCGTTTACCGCCCCTCAACCCGCCACCACAGTTAGGCTAACGCCATCGCCAGGTTCTTCCCTTTCTAACCCCATCGGCCATGGAGGGCTCTCCTAAAAATCAGAACCCTAACCTCAAATCACAATGTCCCCGCTGCCTCCTCCACCACCCGGCCCATGGCGACCTTGCCGCCGGCCGCCCCGCTCACCGCTCGTCCCTCCCTGTTCTTATTTCACCTGCGTCCTGCCTCCTCCACCACCCAGGCCCATGGCGACCTTGCCGCCGGCCATCTCGCTCACCGCCCGCCCCTCCCTGTTCGGATTTCGCCCGCGTCCTCACGTGTGTGTCACACTTGGGGCAGCGATGCACACATGTCAAATAAAGGTCGTGAGTGAACTTTGTGGTTTGTCTACTATGATGTTGGACATGTAAGCATTTATATATGATAATAATGAGATTTGAAGTTTTGAACTGCTTGTATGCACAGCTGTATACTAGTGAATAGAATTATGCTAGTGTGAGACTACGTGGTGCTTACATTTGAAAATACACTATATTTCAGGCCGGAGGGAGTACATGAAACTATGTTTGAGGTATATCTATTTTTGTGAATGATGTAAATCATTTTAAAAAATATGACAAGCACATACACTCAAAATATGCTTCAATGCCAAGTTTTAGATTTTCCTAACAACTTTTAGATATTATTAGGATTATTTGTAGTAATCCAGAGCTAGAAGTTTAAATTATCCCTACAAAGTAACTGAATTTGCATCTATCTTCTCGACAAGGGTTTGAATGGACAATATAAGCTCAAATATAAAATTATATATTTTGAATAGTATTGGAGTACACGCAATTTAACTTGGAATTTCTTTCTATATGCACACAAAAGTTCATTTAAACTATAGAAAATAGTGAATCATTTCAAAAAAAATTGAAACTCCCAGACAATACAACATATATATATATATATATATATATATATATACACACACACACACACACACACACACACACACACACACACACACACACACACACACACACACACACACACACACACACGTATATATATATCATCTATTTTATGTGAAGAAAGTTTAATGGTAGATAAGACAAAAGTTCTATGAAATATACAATAACAAAGATCTTCAAAGAAAATTACATACACAATGACAAAGACCTTTTATAACCTTTCCCCGACTAGACCAATGTTAACATCAAAGCCTACAAACACGTTATAACCCCACCGTAGGTAGATGTTCCCGTATACTCCGATATAGGTAGTAGTGTACCATTGAAACAACATTTCATAAACCTTCTTCGGGTACCTTGGGTCTCACAGGTGCCAAGCATGGCAGAGGGGCCAGTGGGGCTAGGAGAAGATAGTGGCCAAAGCCATCCAAAACTCTATGGAATCTAAGAACCAACCGGATCATGTTAGCATTGCTCGTAGCGCTTCTTGGATCTGGCATGGCTCTGTCTTCACACATCTTCTTCTGTACTTCTCGTGCACCATCTTAACTATGAAGAGTTGTATCTGGAGAGCTTTATCCCAAAAAGAGAGTTCCTCTGTGAGACTACAAGAGCGCATCTAGAGGAACCTATCAATTGCTGCCTAACGCCTTGGAAGAAAGGAAGAACCCTGGGCCCGTTTTTAAACAAAAGCAATAGGTAGCTGGATCCGACAATGAAGAACTGAGTAATCGAGTGGGTGAATCCAACGGATGGATATGACCGTCAATCCATAACCCGGCAGTGATATATCATGTTGCCCCTACCAGGTCAAACCATGACCCGCATTGGCATATCATTGTTATGTTGGGGTCTGACCCGGTAGTGAGAGAGACTTCTCTGTCGGGTCAATAGGCTTTGAATAATTGTCCAGGTTCTAGGTTTACGACCCGGCAGTGAATGCAGATTACTGTCACCTCCAGCATATCCAACAGTGATTGACCCGTAGAGATAGCATGTTTTGGAGTAGCGTGGGACCATGTAACATTTAGCAATAGCAGCTTTTTACGTTTGATATAACTATATATAGGCTCCTTTCTTCGAACGATATATCATGCACTATAGTAAGGTCGGTGCAGTACACTCAGAAATCAGGCAGCCAGGCGATCGAGCAGATAAGCAAGACAAGCACCGCCACACCGGCCGGAACGATCGAAGATAACAATAATAACAAGTAGCCAACGAACAGCCCAACTCGAGTACGTGATCCAAAAAATCAAATCAAAGTGAGCTCGTCCACCACATGCATGGGCGGGCAGACATCAACCTATTCACCTGACACGCCAACGATTCCAACATGGTCGGCAAAAAGAACACTAAGCTAGTATACTCGCATGTACAATCAGCAAAAGATATAGGTCACTCCTGATGTCGACTAGTGGATCTTACACCGCTGGCTACAACGTAACTTAATTAGCTATCTACATGTATGGCATCAGGATAATGGCAGGGACGATCGATCGATTAGGTCTGAGATGACAGAAAACGGGATGCAACCGGATTTTGAATCGTTAGTCACACCGACCATTATTTATCCGTTCGTCTTGAGATGCATATTCTGCGTGTATACAACGGCCGCCACCGTAGTTGATAGATTTGGTGCGGATTTTATTGGGAATAAGCTAGCAACTTAGCAGCTTATTAGACCCCGGGACCATGGTGCACTTTGTGCCCTTCCATCTACGATACTCTCCAATTTTTTTTTTTTTTTGAAATTCGATACTCTCTCCATTTTATTAAAATGTAAATAGGCCATTTTAGTTTTATCCTAAGTCATACTTTTCTGACTCTGATTTGACTCATGTTTGCTACTATTTGCTACTATTCCCCACAAAGATATTTATAGATACATCTAAGTGCATAACAAAAACTATGTAGTAGTTAAGTTAATTGGTTGGCATGATATTAGAGCTGCAACATGGACAAATGGAAGGAGGAGGATCGCCGAAGATGGGATGCAGGAATATTGAGACAACCGCGATAGAAGTATTTGCAAGACACGGTTGGAGATTTAACAATAGAATTGCTTTTCAGATGTCCATTTTGGAAACTTTGCTTTTATCCTCTTTGAATCAAAACTTTGTTTTTGAGATTGCGTGGACCACAGTGTTTGTGTTTATAATAAGGAGCAACTATATGCATTAGTCGATGTAAAAGCTGAGATATTAATATATTCTCTTTTCTAAAAAAAAATGGACAAATGGAAGGTGTCTTCTGCTGGTGAAATTGTTTTGGCAGGAATGCAATCACGATCAGAGGTCAGGTGTGCTGCATGGTTACTTCACCAAGCCAAACATGCATATTTGTGCGGGAGCTTGCAAAAGTGAGTATGGATTCAGAATTACGAATCCATGAAGGGCGGCGGTGGCAAAAATAGCATCTCGTATAAGATTTCCATGGGATATGATGCACGCAAGAGTTCACTTATGTTACTAGTATATTACCCGTGCTAACGTTACGGTAACCTTTAGAAAAAATAAATCATAAAACTAAAATAATTATAAAACTAAAAAATAAATCAAATGATGAAAGAAACACAAATTCACTATCTGCAGAGATTAGTCATTTCTCATTTGAAAAATAGACAAGCCCATACAACACTATTAAGAAGGATCTTAAATATAAAGTACATAAACCACAATTAGTCTATATATTATTCTACAAACATTGGTTTATGTAGGGGTGCTCTTGGCCTTCTGCACCTCAACTTCTTTGGCTGCCAACCTCTTTTTAATTTCATCTATGCTCTCCATGAGCTTCTTCGCTTCCTCTTCTTGCTTGCTCTGTAAAGGAACATGCCACATTCAGTCTTACATTCAGTCTCCAGTGGAATCATCTCCAGTGGAGCATGCCCTACATTCAAGCATGCCCTACATTCAGTCTTAAGACGATAGGTTTACTAAAAATAGTGTTTTGATCGGTTTCTATATGCATATCCACAATAAAATAAAAACTTACAGTGCATACACTTCTACTAATTTACACATCATAGGTCATAATGTCAATTTAATTGTAGCAGAATCTAATTTCAGTTTCAGAAAAAATCATAAACATTATCTTTTTTTATTGGCAAAAGTTCCCTTCTTGGTGCAGCTCATAATATGGGAAAAATGGTCAGTGATCAAGAGTGAAACAGGGTTAGAACTTTGGTCCAGATATAGTCACCTAGCAGCTAATCCTAAATCACACATTACACATTTCTTTGAACCTACTGTATGATAATCACCTTGCATGGAATGGTTGTAGTATGCATTCTAGTGCAGGTGATGTATAGCATGCTGTAAAATCATCACAAACCTGAATTGAGCACCTAAAATCTATTGGACAACGATCGGTAAGAGTATAGAGATCGTCTGATTCAATTTTCGGTATTGCTTGCCTCCGGTAAGGACTAAACTCCAATACAATTTTACGCAGCTAGCAACAAACATATGAGAACACTGGTCAGTACCTCTCTCCAAAGCTCCTCATTGACTCTATGCCCATTGGCCGCCTCCAAATCCACCTTTGCGGTCGCTTCATGTACACTACTATTAAAGGACAATATCACACGACAAAAGTATGAATTTCCTAACAGACATCGAAACTAATTGGAACACCAAAATTTGGCATGGCGAAATATCAAACGTACTTTTCTCGTCGCTCAAGAAGGTGTCCCCGAGGCGAATCTCCCTCGCTAGCGGGTCCTGAAAAGAGCAAACTGGCAAACACAATCACATCTCGCCTTGGTTGGTAAAAGACATTGATTTTTTTAAATTCATGACGACCCTACCTTGAGATTGAACATGCAAGAATCGGAGAACTGAGAAGGAAGAACTGGCAGTTCGCATGGTGGTGTTCTAGATCGGAACTCCTCGTTCTTTGTTGGATCGACGGCTGTGGCAGTGATCTACGAGCCCGCACGCTCTGCTAGCGGCAGCGCACATGCGCACGTAGCTAGGAGACGAAGTGACGTGTGCCGCATCCACCCCGCGCCGCCACTTCACTTTGCGCCACTGCGTCTGCCCCGCGCCACCTCCTCGTCGACTGCTTCCCGTGTGCCGGCACGCGCCAGAGGTTCCGTTGCTTGCCGCGCGTCGACCACGGAGACATCGTCGCTCCCGCCGACCATTACGACGGCGGTGGCACTACCGTCGACTGCGGGAGGCAGCAGCTCAACCCCGTCTCCGTCCTGGGCCTACAATTCGACGACGAATCTTCAGCGTATGCACTCCTATGGCAGGGAGCGACGGAATCGGTAGCTTGCGTCGAGCACGGGCGTGAGTCGCATGATTAGCGGCGACTTAGCGTCGGGCGCGGGCGCGTGTGGCCGAGGATGTTGACACAAGCGATCTTGGCCCTCCCTTTGATCTAAGGAGGCTCGATGCTGGAGATCCAGGACAGGATGAACATGTAGAGCACGTCGTCGGCCGTAGCCATGTTACGCGCGGCGGCCGAGGTCGCGCTCACCCTAGATGGTCAGCCGTGGGGATCGGAACTTGGGTGGCCTCCTGCTCCTGTGTTCCACCGGCCATGGAGGAGGGGAGGTCCCGGCTGCGGCGACCGTTGCGCTCGCTTGGTCTAGGTCCCCCGCTGCCGCATCTCCTGGCCTTTACATCACTGGCAGTGTCTCCCTCCGGAAACGACGCGGTGATGCCAAGGAGCTCGGAGCTGTACCCGTGAGACGAAGCGACGTGCACAGGATCTCGAGGCTGGCGTCCACGGCGACTATGCGATTTGATGGGCGGCGAGAGCTGCTGAAAGAAAAGAAAAGATGGAAAGGGTGCCGCCAATTTGGGAGTGCATTGATTTTACATGCAGCAATTTGGGAGGGACGCTGATTTGGTTTTGCGACGGCGATTTTGTTTCCACCTGATTGTGCGTTGAAGCCTGGAGGGTTGGGAGATCCAAATAATGTTTGTCGTCGGATCGAGTTGAAGCCTGTGAGAGAGGATTAGAAGCCATAGATTTTAATGATGTTAAAATCTTGGGTGCAATTTTATTGGTGCACAATGATTGGCCCTTTCAGCAGGGGACGCATTGTTTGGTGTATCTAAAATAGTTTAGATTAGTTCCTTATAGTAGAGATGACGAAGAGAAACAAAGCAAAGAAGAAAGAGAGAAATCAGGGAAGTATTTTGCACAGATCAATTGATTGGCCAGGCTTAAAGTTGTGTATTCGGAGTTTTGGACTAGACAAGTACTATTTCATAATCATATATACTCCTTTCATTTTAAATTATATAAGACATTTTGGCTTTTCTATATACTGGGCCTGCAGACTAGGTCTGACCGGCCCATTATTAAAAAAAAACCGAACGCTTCCACCGGGACGGAACCGCCTCATGCCGCACGCCCATGTGCCTCACACCGGACCTGCTTCGCGCCGCGCCCCCTTGGCCTCACGCCGGACCCACCTCGTGCCACGCACCCCGCCCATGCCTCGCACCGCGCGCCGCTCGCGCCTCGCTCCCCCGCGCCTGCGTCAACGAGCCTTCATTGGACGGCAGCAAGTAGATGAGCACATGTTGCAACCGTATGTTTAATGCATTTCAGATGTATGTTGCATATGTTTTATCTGGATGTTGTAAAAGTAGATCTGGTGTTGCATATGTTGCAATGGCTATACACGTATGTTGCAAGTATATGTTTCAAATGTTTTAGCTGTTTCAAACACATGTTGCATATGTTTCATCCGGATGTTGTAAAAGTAGATCTGGTGTTGCATATGTTGCAATGGCTATACATGTGTGTTGCAAGTATATGTTTCAAATACTTTAGCTGTTTCAAATACATGTTGCAAGTGTTTCATCTAGATATTGCATAGTTACAGTGGCTATACACATATGTTGCAAGTGTGTTTTTCAAATGATTCAACTGTTTAATCTAAATCCTCTACGATGCTCTCTCCATTTTATTAAAATGTAAATAGGTCATTTTAGTTTTATTCTAAGTCGTACTTTTCTGACTTTCATTTGACTCCTGTTTGCGATGCACTTTTAATTTAGCAGTTATGTTAATTTGTTGGCATAATATTAATTAGAAGAGCACTTGGACAAATGGAAGGTGTCTTCTGGTGAAATTATTTTGGCAGGAATGCAATCAGGATCGGAGGAGGCCGTCAGGTGCTGCAAGTTACTTCACCAAGCCAAACATATGCAGATTTGTGCGGTCGTTTGCAAATGTGATCATGGATTCAGAATTATGAATCTATGAAGGGCGGTGCCGGCAAAAATAGCAGCTCGTATAAGATTTCCATGGGGTATGATGATGCATGCAAGAGTTCACTTATGAAGAGAAACAAATAAAAGAAGGAAGGGAGAGAGAGAGAAACCAGAGAAGTATTTTGCACGGATCAAATACAAAACAAATGTCATTTTTGCACCTTCTCCTTGTTTTCCTCTTTTTTTATTTTCTTTTTCCTTCGTCTTTTCCTCGCACTTGCCTGTGAAACCTTTTTCTTTTATCCCTAAAGCTCAAGCTCAAGCTCAAGCAATACTCTATCTTGTTGCGAATTGATATATGCAGTATCTAGGAAATGTCATCCTCAGTGATTATGTTATTGGGACAACAAATCGATATATACAATATATATCTAGGGAGAATTCGACAACTCATTCTATAATGATCATGATGATTGCCTTCACTTCAATCAACTCTGTGGATTTTTGCAACCAAAAAAAAAACTCTGTGGATTTTTCCACCACGACAAAAAGTGGGTGTAGCATCCCAGCGTGCCTGGAGGAGTCCAGCCATGTGGAGTCCCCACGCGACAAAGGGCCATGTGATATATATATATATATATATATATATATATATATATATATATATACTGTTCTGTAAATGGCTATAAAATAACTTATTCTGTGGCCACTTTGAGTTACGATAATTACTATGCTAATTCACGAGATTATAGTAACTCCTTACTATGTGATTTACTATAACGTTATGGTAAATATCCCCATGTGTTATAGTAACACAACTATCGTAAATATGTATTCACTTTATCGTAAATTAGTATATAAAATTATCGTAAATGGAGGTGGCTACAGAATAATTTATTCTATGGCCAGCTGCAGAATAGCCTTACCGTGTGTGTGTATATATATATATTGACAACCCTCGAGGTAGTGCATTTTATATGATCTATATCAGTGTCTATATTAGTCATTTAGTAACAACCTCACGGTAGGCAGGCTTTCTCGACCAGTGTCCTTAGTGTTCCACGATGACCACCTGAACTTTTATATAGTCAAGGTCATCAACGTACACTAATTACAATACATACAAGATAATTTAATAGCAAATAAAAACCAAAATAAGTCTATAGAAGACTCAAATACTTCCAAGTCGAGGAAGAAGATAGAGTATTGCTTTAGGGAAAATGTGAAATCAGTTTCATAAATTTCTAAGCTAGTTTTTTCGAAGGTTATACTATATTTTATATTTTTAATAATTGCATAAATTTTCATGGAAAAACTTGAAAAATATTTGTTGTTCGGTTTACCTCCATAATTTTCAAGGTCGAGGATGTCCAACAGTTCAACTTTTTTTTTTTTTTGAGGAACACAAGCCCGCCAGCCCATAGGCACGGCTGGCCCATCGCGTGCAGCGGTGCAGGTCATCTCGTCGTCTCGCAGGCTTGCAGCAATGCTGCCCGAGTGCCCGCGCCAACATCGAGAGCCCCGAGAGGCCGAGACCGCGCCAACACAACTGCGCCGCGCGCTTCCCACCACCTTCCCCATGCCGCGCCCGCCGCTTGCTCGACGGTATGCCGCGTCCGAGCCCGCCGCTCTCCGCGTCCCTCTTCAATTCCCTCATCGCATCCCGCGCCCGCGCCGGTCGCGTGGTCGACGCCCTCTCGCTCCTCGCGCGCATGCTCCCTGCCGGCGTCGCCCCGACCGCGTTCACCTTCGCACCGATCCTCGCCTCGCCTTCCGCCACCGCCTGCTGTGCCGCGCAGCTGCACCCGCACATTCTCAAGAGGGGCCTGCTCCACTGCGAGCCCTACTCGGGGACCTCGCTAGTGGGGTTCTTTGGGCGGAGAGGACAGTTCGACGAGGCGCTCAAGGTGTTCGGTGAAATGACCGTGAGGAGCGTTGTCACCTGGAACTGTCTCATCTCTTCGTTGGCACAGTTTGGACACAGCCGCGATGCAGTGTCCTGGTTCAGGGAGCTCATGAGAAGCGGCAATGGCTTGTCAGATGGCTCGTTTGTTGCAGTATTGCCTTCGTTTGGTTTGCCAGAGCAAGTTCATGGTGTAATGAAGAAAATTGGAATGGATTCCATCTCAGCAGTTGCAAATGCATTTCTGAATTCATACTGTACTTGCGGTGCAATAGATGTGGCAAAGAAGCTATTCGATGAGATAATGTTTAGAGATGTAGTTTGTTGGAATACAATGATAACTGGTTTTGCAAGGAGTCATGTCCCAGAGAGAGCTTTTGAGCTTTTCTTGAGTATGCAACGTCAGGGGATTTTTCCAAATGAAATTACATTTGCTAGTGTTCTCTATGCTTGCACCGTTATAGATGGACACGAACTTGGGAGGTTTGTTCACGCAAAAGTTATCAAGCACGATCTCAGCACAAGTGTGTTCGTGAACACTTCATTGGTTGGTTTCTATGCAAATTGTATTAGTAGGGGGGATGCTCATAAAGTGCTTGAAGGGGTTCCTGGAAATAGCACCACGTGTTGGAATGCTCTGATTTCTGGTCACTCTGGTTGTGATGATCCAACTTGTTTGGTTATTGTGAGAGACATGCTGCGATCAGGGATTAAACCGAATGAAGTTACTTTTTCTTCATCTCTCAAGGATCCATCACTTTTTGATCTCCAGCAGGTTCACTCATTGGTCATAAGATTGGGTCATGGTGGTAATGACTATGTTTCAAGTGCTATCATATCATCGTATGCTTCACATGGCATTATTTTTGATGCCTTGTCTTATGGAGTTGCACTGGATCCAGACTCATGTAGTGTCTCTATGAATGTTTTAGTTGGCGTCTGTAACAAAGCTCGCATGTACCAAGAAACTAAGGACCTACTTCTACATAAGCAAGATCGAGATACTATTTCATGGAGCATACTTATTACTGCTTGCGCACGGAATGGTGATTTCGTTGAAGCTTTTGGATTTTTCAGGCAGATGAGAATTTTTGGGCACCGTTTCGATAATTATGTATCTGTGAGCCTGCTGAGCATTTGTACCAAAAACAACAGCCTTTATCTTGGTAAATTGATTCATGGGCTTATCATCAAGACCAATTCCAGTTGCTCTGACAGTTATGTTGATAATATGTTGCTAGATATGTATGCTAAATGTGGTAGAATTGAAGACTGTCTCAGAGTCTTTGAGGAAATGGAAGACAGGAACCTTATATCATGGACAACTGTGATTTCTGGACTTGGACTTAATGGTTTTTCTCGTAAGGCCTTGGCATTGTTTAAAGCCATGGAAAAGGACGGCTGCAAACCTGACAAAGTAGCAATTCTAGCAGTCCTGTCATCTTGTAGACATGGTAGACTTGTGCAGGAGGGGATGGAGATATTCAAAAATATGAAAGCTGATTATTCAATTGAAGCTGATATGGAGCATTACATTTGTGTGGTTGACATGCTATGCAAGTGTGGTTATTTGAAGGAAGCTGAGGTCGTGATTAGAGGCATGCCTTTCCAACCAAGCACTGTCATATGGCGCACATTCCTCCAAGGATGCAAGACATATGGTGTAACAGAGGCACAAGTTTTTAGCCAGCAGTGGATCAAATAGAATTCCTGTTGCATGGAGGTGTGCTTTTCGTCTCTTTAACCAATCTTTTTTTTTTTGCTGTTAGTTCAATATTTAGAATGTATGTATTGGATCAAGTTCATTTTTTATTGGATTTGCACATATCGAAGTACCACTAAAATAGAAGAGAGATATAAGATCACCATGTCTGTTTTGTTCTATCCATTTAGATGTTAGATCATGCATCCTCATTGGTGAAGCTTTTCTGGTAGATGCAGTAGCATTCTGGTTTGTCATATTTGTTTTCCCACAGTTTGTCTTTTGTTAATACCATCTTAAGTTGTTTAATTACAAAACTTACCCAGTGTTGAAAGCAATTATATAATGTGGGGTTTGGGGAAGGGAACTTCTAGACAGCCGTACCCTTGCTTTACTTTTCAAGGACACAAGTGGAGAGACTCTAACATTGTGCCAAGCCCACTCTCTAGGTCACAATTATTATCAATCTTTCTGTTACCCACGTTACATCATTCATTTAGCAAACATCGAGGCCTCTCATAATGTTATCACCATGATTAGGGTTGAGCAAGGATAAGGAAGAGGCAAGAAGGATGGCTGCTATTTTTGGTGACCTGGGAACATAGCCCTCAAGACCATTTACGATTTTACGTCTCAATGACAATGCTCCCTTGGGCACTTGAATCTGATCCTTGTACTTTGTGAAAGTTACAAGGGAATGGAATTGTGCATGTCCAAGGAGCTAAATGGAAATGATTAGCAAGGTAGAAATGTCCCAAAGGTACTGTACCGTTACTTATATTCAAGTAATCTATGGAATGTGAAGAACTGAAGAATCATGCCATGGCTTAAAATTGTAGTGAGCATGAAGAATCTATTATTATATTCAGTTTCGTTTATTTACTGAAAAACATCACTTCCGTCAATAAGCATGCCAAAAGCAGGGTAAAAGGAAAACGATGATTGTTTTGGATTTGCCAAGGTGCACCTCAGCTATGTACAGTCGATACTCGATAGATAGGTTGAAGCAACTGGAATGGGTTCAGTAAGTTACCTTTTGTTACTATGCTTAACTTGAATCTAGCTGATGTTAACCTGCTCTGAGTGCTTTAGCATGATTGGAACTTTGAGAATACCTACTATAATTTATATCATGTGTCTTTCCTACTCAATGTGTATCTGAAACGTGGATTGCTTTTTGACAACTCATTCATATCTATCATCTTGACCCCTTGGTTTGCTTTGGAATGATTATCCCATAAAATTCTTCAAGTTGTCTTTTCGCAGTATCAGGAGGTCAGCCGGTCGTTGCAAGTTAGGATGTGGTTAGTCGGTTGCAAAGACGATAAAGCACAAGTCTAGGACAGAGACACCTACTGACACTCTGAGGTACCTGGGGCTTTTGACGAAGCATGCACATTGGCAAGGCAATACGGCTTCTATTGCATCCAAGCAATGGGTTTTATCGGTTATTGCTTTCCTTCCCACTGGGCACTATCTGCATAGCGACAAAGGTGTTCGTTAAGTAATCGTTGATGATGGGGTACTTTTGTCCTGACACCTGAAAGGTGATTTGGTCAAGGAATTCAAAGGGCTTTCTCACTATAGACTTGCACATTATCTAATGAATAGTGCAGATTCCTGCAGTTACTTATCAAAATGAGATTGCAAAAAGTTTGCTGTTCCAAAGCGATCCAATTTACTGAATGCAAGGGTTGTAAATATTGATTCTATCGATCTTGCAAAAATGAGGTTATGTTTCTTACCGTATTTTCTGTCAACAAAAAATGGCATTTTCCCTTTGGCGCCATTGCATCCATAATTAACATACATTTAGATATATGCATTTATATACTGTATTCCATTAGTATATTCTTGCGGGCACAATAACATAACAAAAGATCTTGGTTCTATCATGTGGCCGCCAAAGCAGCTGCAATAGCATCTCGTAGCTTGCCCATGTCCCTGTCATCCATGACATCTTCGTTGAGCTCATGCTGCAAAGGCATCTCATTTTGCAGCAACTTTCTTTTTCTTCTCCCCTTGACTTATCTACTATTTGTACACAACCATCATTGCAACAGGTATATAGATACATGACAGATCCTGTTCTACTCTATTAAAAAACACATGTATTGCTGCACTGCTGGACCAGTTCATTACTACTTCCAATTGTAAGTTCCACCTATTATTTGGACTGCATTCGGGAATGCAATGGTGCGGGCGTGCTGCGCTGAATGGGGTGGGAGAGGCAGTGGATGAATAGGGTTCATGTATGTATTTCTTTGATTGATGGCAAATGCGGGTAAATAGTTGCAACTTTAGGTGTTCTTTCGATATACCATTCTTCATGGGGATTGGAGGAGATTGCTGAGGAATCATTCTTCATGGGGATTGGAGGAGATTGCTGAGGAATTGTAGGGGCACTTTGGATGATCGTTTCTTGGCAACTGAGTTTCAATAAAAAGTTATGGTGCCAATTTGTCCTTACACGCATGTGTACATATTATAGCCATATATACTTCAGTATATAACATTTCTGTAACCGTAACACAGCTCGGACGGATGCAGTCAAGTTGTCAACATCAATTAGATTAGATCTGAAAAAGGTGTCAACGTCGATTCCTGTAAAACCTTTCGGTAGTACTTCAGTTTCACATCTGAATACTCCATTCATCATCCACATGAACGGAACCTTCCTAGGTAGTTAGTGGCGCAACATGCACAGTCAGCACAGATAGAAGCATCGCAGCGGCTGACCGACACCGGAATGCATGCGCAACAGGCGAACATCGGAGCACCGCATTGGCCTCTCGCCGTCTATCGCCTGAAACGCGGCCGAAGTGCAGATTGCAGGAAGCCAGAAAGGCGCGGCCGGGCCATTGCAGGATCTATCGGATATAATCTCACTTCACACACATCGTCAGCGCAGGAAGAAGAAAGCGGTCGACAAAACTTCCATGGCGCACCACCGCATATCTGCATGCATGATCTGCCCTGCCGGCGCTAGCCAGCCAGCCGCTGCTCTGCCAGCGATAGTGGCCACTCGACCACCACCTAAACCAAACCACCCACCAATTATCCACAAAAACGCCCGGGCCCTCCAAACAAATGTTTGTTTTGTAACTGCTGCCCCGTGCTCCATCCCATTGGCCCTATAAATAGCGGGCGGCACCTGGCCATAACAGGGCAGCACGACACCGAGGCGCACACTGACTCCAGCTCTCGGGCCTCTCTCTCGATCGGTATACACACGTCCTGCGGCAGACAAGTTCCACCACGCTGCATCGTCGGCCTGGTTGCGAACGTTTTCGGTACGTTCCACCCATGGCTCGCGTCGGCATTGTTATGCTCTGCAGCCTGCTGGTGCTGATCGTCGGCGCGGCGCTCGCGGCAACGGCGGCCCAAGCTCCCGTCGTGCCGCCAGGCCATGCTGTCCCGGACATCGACGTGGCCGGGGCCGGGGCGAGGGCGGGAGCGGGCGGCACCGGCGGTGGCAGACGGGGCGGCATTCGAAGGGGGAGGTGGAATGTGCAGAGCGTGCAAAGCGACGGCACCCGCAAGCGGGAGGTGCCGGGTGGCCCGGACCCCCAGCACCATGGCTAGACATGCATACACATCATCATCGTCATCAGACCAATGCAATGATCGATGCTGCCATGCAGGCAAGCCTCCTTGTGTGGCTTCGAATGGCACGTCAAGTCACAGTGTCACACGAATATTGATCATTTGATCCATATGTGTTTCCTGTTTCTCTTCTTGTTTCTTTCTCTTTTTTTCTCCAGATATATATTGAGTCAGAGAGGTAAGTATAATCTGCATCGGTTTCAGCCGGGTGTCTCGTGTTTGGAGGTGTCATTATGCTCCTCTGACATCCTATAATGCACACAAGAAACTGAGGCTAGAGGTATCATAAATACTGCTGTAATTTACTTCTCTATGTATGAGTTGTAATAAGCAAGCGCAAGCTTGTAATTGCACCAAAGAGAGCGCCCTTGTAACTTTATTATCCGACGACGATACTTATGGAATGGAGTATATTTTTGTTGTGGGTGAACCATGTCCTTGCATTGATTTGGATTGTTCTTCTTTCATTAGTATTGTACAGTAATAATGAGACTATCGAGGCCGTCAGCATACTCGGAATGCATGTTTTCCTTGCATGCTGATTGGCTACTGACATCATGATGCATGATATGCACCATACAATACAGAAAATAGTATGATACGTACCACAAGGTCGCTTGGGCTTGTTTGGCTGATAAGTCATGGCTAAAAGTACTGTTGGCTGATTTAGTGTGAGAAAAAAATACTATTCGTTGACTGAAAAAGTATGGCTTATAAGCCAAACAAACCCAAGCGCACGGGTGTATATCAACCAAAAGAGGGATCAGAGAAAGGTCATTTTTCGAACAATTTTATAAAAGTTATCTGACACTGATTGGTGCGCACTGTTTCCATATGGATTCTATGACAAGTGTCCGAGCAAGCTGCCCACAAAATTAGGATTAATATATAATACTATAATGCGAGATCACCACGTCATTTGACTCGAAAAGGTCATTAGTGACTCAGACTACTACTATCAAGATTGAATGAGAGGAAATATAATGCATTAAAGTTGGCTCCAACCAGGGTTATATTAAAGATCCCGCACACCTTTAGTCCTGGTTGGTGGCTCAGTCCGAGACTAAAGGAGCATCTGTAGTCCCGGACTAAGCCACCAACTAGGACTATATGTCCACGTTATAATCCACCTTAGCTTTCTTTCTCCCTAAGCCCGAGCTATTTTAAAAGTAGTTGTGCTAGCCTATGTGGTTGCATGCACCCTGTGGCACATGGCACATATCCTAACGATACTCCACTGCTGTCGGGTGCTTCTACATAGTCTAGTTGATCAAGCATCGACTAATTATAGTAGATAACAAGAGCTTCTATTAGCAAATAAGCATGACTAAGATTCATATAATAAATTGGGTACTATAAGATATAGTATGCTTTTTTGAGGTAAAACAATTTTTTTAAGATTAAACCAAAATGTAGGATTTTTAATTGCATTATTCTAAAATCAAGCTCTATCTTATGATACTTAACTTGAAATTGTTTGAATCTTGATAGACTCGTTTTGATGCTTATTTGTTGGTATAAGCTCTCGTTATAATTAGTCGATGTTGATCGTCTGTCTATATAGAAGCATCAATAGAGCGTTGTCACGATTATACGTATGTGCAATAGGGTAGGCGTTGGTCCCCTGTCCTTGACAAATTTTTAAGAAGTTGTGTTAGCCTGCATGGTTGCATGCACCCTGTAGCACATGGAACATACGATCCTAACGACGCTCCATTGGTGCTTCTACATAGTTCGAATGATCAGACATCGACTAATTATAATAGATAACATAAGCTTCTACTAGTGAAAGCTCTAGTTTAGTTTTAGTGAATTGATGAAACCCTAAGTGCTAACTTAGTTTATCAAAGTGATCATGAGATAGGTAGCACATTCCAAGTGGTGAAGCAAATGAAGATCATGACATGATGATGGTGATGCCATGGTGATGATCAAGTGCTTAGACTTGAAAACAAGAAAGAGAAAAACAAAAGGCTCAAGGCAAAGGGAGCCATTTTATTTCAGTGGTCAAGATACTTAGCGAGTGTGATCACATTTAGGTTCGATAGCTGTACTATTAAGAGGAGTGAAACTCGTATCGAAATACGGTTATCAAAGTGTCATTAGATGTTCTAACTCACTGCATATGCATTTAGAATCTAGTAGAGTGCTAACACCCTTGAAAATGTTTGTGAAAATATGCTAACACACATGCACAAAGTGATACACATTGTGTTTAGCACTTGGGAGCAAGGGTAAGAAACTTTATCGGTGCCCTGTACAGAAAAGACAGGGTTTCACATAGTGCATCGGACGCTGGTCTCTACTGGACCAGAGCATCCGGTCAGTGGAAGTAGTAAAGACGCTGGTGTCGGTCTTCGACCAGACGCTAGCTGACTGCGTCCGGTCCCACTGATGTGGCAGCGCACCGAGAAGACGGTGAGTGACTGGACGTTGGGCGAGTCCAGTCAGGCATGACCAGATGCGTATGGTTGTGAATTTTCACCTCTGGAAGCTTACTGGAAGTGACCGGACGCTGGGGTCCAACGTCTTGTCGTGATCAACCAAACACGTCCGGTCACGAGTGAAACCTTACTGGAAACGATCGGACGCTGGTGTTGGTGCGTCCAGTCACTTCGAGCAGCGCGTCCGATCACAACTTAAGTGTATTGATGACCGTTGAGATCAGACAATCAACATTTGAAGCAGGGGCCACGTGGCATGCATCGCGCGACCAGACGCTGGTGTCCTGCATCCGGTCGATTTGATCGGAGCGTCCGGTCGCCCCGAGCAGTGCTCAGTGAAGGGGTACAACGGCTCTATTTCTTGGGGGCTTCTATTTAAGCCCCATTGCCGGCTCTAGCTCACCCTCTTAGCCATTTGCATTGACATAGCAACCTTGTGAGCTTAACCAAAGCCCTTCCACTCATCTCCATCATTGATTCATCATCTTTGTGAGATTGGTAGTGAATCCAAGTGCATTCCTTGAGTGTTTGCATCTAGCGGCACTTGGTGTTCGTGTTTTGCTGTGGGGTTCGCTTATTACTCTTTGTGGTTGCTGCCACCTAGATGGCTTGGAGCAGCGAGAATCATTGAGTGAAGGTTGGTGATTGTCTCCGGCTTCGATCGTGGTGATTGTGAGGGTTTCTTGACCTTTCCCCGGTGGAGAGCCAAAAAGTACTCTAGTGCTTGTGGTTTGTGTGATTCTCTTCTTATGTTGGTTGTGCGACACCCTATTGAGTGTTTGGCGTGTGATGCTAATTAACGCGTGAACCTCCAAGTGAGTGAATCGCCACAACAAAGAGTAGCTTGCCAGCAAGCAAGTGAACCTCGATAAAAAATTATTGTGTTCATCATTTGATTACAAGGTGATTGGTATTCATTCTTGTGATTGATTGATTCATTCCTCGACTCGACGGTATAACCATCTTGCTCTCTCTCTTTATATTACCATAAACTAGTTGTCAAGCTCTTTAGTGTAGCTAGTCGTGAGAGCTTGTTAGTTTGGTTAGTGTGGCTCTTTAGTTAGCTTTTGAGAGCACACTAACTTAGTGTAGTGACATAGCCATTGTGTGGATAGAAACTAGAAACTAAAATTATGATAGATGGCTTGTATTTTTAGTAGGCTAGCTCAACACACGCTTTACCTTATATTTATCTAACTGGTTTGTTAAGTGTTGTTGTAGAAATTTTTAATAGGCTATTTACCTTTCTCTAGCCATTAGGACCTTTCAACTAGCAAATAAGCACGAAAATGACTCCGTAAAGATTCAAATAATTTCAACCTATGTACTAAGATAGAGCATGATTTTAGGGGGGATCTAGAATTAGTTACATAACTTTTTGAGGTAAAACCATTTTTCTAAGATTAAATCGATTTCAATTACATTATTTTTTCATGTATTTATACATTTTTCAAAAATTTATTTTGTAATTTTTCAATATTTTTAAAATATTTCTAGTCTGATTTACCTAAACTTAGTCTAATTTATCTCCCTTTGACGTGGCGCCACATCAGCATTATCAAAACCATTTAAGGTGAAAACAAATGGTTTCAAAAGTTGAGGATATTAAAAAAGTAGCTTTGTAGTTTAGGGAGAAAATTGGGCGACGACGATAATTAACAAAGATAAATTAGGCTTTGGGTCATGGCGGCCCATATTCTTCCTCACCTCTGTCAGCCCTCGAGTGATGTGAGGGGCGGTTGGAGAAGGAAAAAGCCTATTTTACCTCCCTTAACTATCCTCAAAGTCAAGTTTTCCTCCCCGAACTCCAAAACCAGGTAAACCATCTTCCTCAAATTTTTAAACTGTTCATTTTACCTCCATGCCTAGTTATAAGTGGTTTTCAAAGGCGGTTTTGTCTTTTTCTATTTTATTTATTTTGGTTGATTTTTTAAAAAAATCATAGTAAATTACATAAAAATCATAAAATTGAAAATCTAATTTTGTTAGACTCTAGATGAGTAGATCTACATAGTGAATATATAATATGGTATGCTTTAGTACAAAGTTTTTGTTGTAGCTTTAGATCTATGCTTTTATGTAATTAATTCAAAGCTACAATTTCTATGGTCCAATTGTGGTGAAATTTTATGGTGGGCTAATTATTATATGATTGAACTTTAGTAAAAAATTTATGCTCATTGGATCATGTATAACTAAGTTATATATTTATTTAGTTTTATGCTTGTTAAATAGTTTTAAAATAGTTAAAAGTGTGTAAAAATAGAAATGAGTATCAAATTTTTACTACAGTTAAAGCATACAATAGTTAGACCACCATAAAAATTTCATCATAATTGGATTATAGAAATTGCAGCTATGAATCAATTACAGAAAAGATAGATCTAAACTACATCAAAAACTTTGTACCAAAACATACCATATTATATATTTACTGTGTAGATCTACTCATGTGGAGTCCAACACAATTGTATTTTCTATTTTATAATTTTTCTATAATTTACTATGATTTTTAAAATATTCAACCAAAATAAATAAAAAAGAAAAAGACAAAACTGCCTTTGAAAACCACCTGTAACCGAGTCAGGGAGGTAAAATGAATGGTTTTAAAAGTTGAGGGAGATGGCTTACCTGGTTTTCGAGTTTAGGGAGGAAAACTAAACTTCGAGGATAGTTCGGGAGGTAAAATGGACTTGTTCCATTGGAGAATATGGTCCTCGTTTAGCTTGGCTTATGAAAAGCCCTTTGGCTTGGTGGGCTATGGGCTTGTAAGAAAATCTATACCCAGCAAGCAGCTATAGGTTTTTTACTCGGCCCATGAAACATGAACCCAAAAAGATAAGATCAGTCATCTTCGGGTCAAGTCAAGACGCGCTTGGCGTTAACCCCTAAAATACCCGCAGGGCTCCTCAATAGAACACCACTCCTTGTCACCCTGAATTCTCACCACCGTCAGATCTTCAGTTCGATGACCCAGATCTCTTAGAGCGGATTCTACCGAGAGCGACTTCACGGTCTACTCTTTCACTTCCATGGATTCTCTTCTGCTTATCTTTCACTTCAGGAGCTTCTCGTTCGAATCCGATCAGACAAATATATACAACGGCTTTTGCTTCTCCTTCCCCAAACTTCTGCTTCCCAACCCTTGTCCTCTTCCCTCGATCTCTCTCCTCGACGCGCGGTGGCGATGATGCCCTTGCCATGCGGCGTCGCCCGCCCCCACGGTGGCCGTCCTTAGCCGCAGAGCAGCGTGACCGGGCCCAGCCTGTGGCTGTCGGTGTGGCTTCCCCTTAGTGTTGCCTTCTCTACCTGATCCACGTGGGCTTGACAAAACCCTAGCTGCCTCTTCCTCGCTACTCGCGTCGGTGCCTCCGCTTAGCAGCCGCATCTAGCACTATGCCACCCTCTTCTCTTCCCTCGTCTCATGGCTCCTCTACCCCAGATCCCCTCTCCTTTGCGGACCCAACGTGGGCTGCCACCGGCGTGCTGGCGACGCCTGCCCCTGGCATGGCTATGCATCGACGTGGTCTCGCTGCGGCACCCACAGTAGACACGGCCAGCTCCCCATGCGATGTTTGGTTCCTCTGCTTTGCGTGTGCACGGTGGCGCCCCTCTACTTCATTCGCTTCTTGCCGTCTCCCAGGTGAAGTGTGCTTGACGACCCCAGCTGCGTCGTGAGCCACTCCTGGTCAAGGCGCGACCACGCGGCATGGCCGACCCTTCCTGGGCATGCCCTCTTCCTCGCCGCCACCGGCGGCAGCAGCTCAGCTCAGCGTTTGGATCTCATGGTACCGAGCAGGTACTATATTCAACAAAAAAAACTTTGCCAATTTAATTAGCTATTTCCACTTAGGTTACTAACTATGGGACTATTGCCTTTGTTCATGCCTCAATTACTTTATACTGTTCAGGCCTCAATTATTTTGCATTGTTCAGGCCTCAATTGCTTTTCGCGCTGACATAGATTAACGGATCCAAAAAAATGCCTTTTACATACCAGTGAGTTTAGTGTGTCATTATCTCATTCTTAAATTTGCTTCTTATTTATTCATGAAAGCTGCCATGTATCAAACTATTCTGAACTTCACTGTGATGATCTCCATTTTTTCTCAGCCCGTGCTTAAATACACCTGAGTTCAGGTTTGACTGCACGCCTATACAGAGTGAGTACACATCTTCTTTGACTACATTTTAATTCGTGTTTACTGAATTCTTGCATGTAGTTTTCATTTCTTATACTAAGACAAAAACTGAGGTATCTGATTTATTTTATTTTTCAAGCAAGAAACACAGGTTAGGACTCAGGCCTACTAAAATATGCAACTTATCACCTACTTGCACTTGCATCTAATAATTTCCTAAATATTTGGACTTTAGGTTCCATTGCGTAGATGAAGCATCTTTTGTTTAATATGACACAAATTACCATGTCACTAATATAGCTTGCTGAAAGAGAAATCTGAGCCCCTAAAAGTGTTAGAATGCATTATTTGAACTGCTTACTGTCACATGTCCAGGCCACATAGGGTATTTGTCCCACTTTATTCAGTTACTGTTACAAGCAAACTTAAGCTTTTTGGTTATTTGCATGATTACTTTACATCAACTATGATTTTATATTATTCTATTGGTGCAATCATGAACCTTTAGTTTTATATTCTACATTTGTGCTAACCATGTCCGTGCCCCCAGGCCACCTTGGCACAGTCAGGCATTGGCAGCTCGTGCCAACCATGGGCCTAGCAGCGTAGCCTGTCCTCCCTGAGCAACTAGCTCGCAGGTGATGTCCATGATGTGCTTTAGGGTTAGGGTTAAACACTAGTTTTTGTCTGATTTTGAGCTTCCTTGATCGAATCGGCAAACTTAGAGTTTAATTCTGTGAATGTGTACTCAGTTTTGGGTGGAGGTATCTTGATTTGTTCAATTCAGCACCTTGATTTCACGTGTCCTAAACTACAGTTCGGAGTTCTAAAACATGAGCTTCCATATGCAGCAGCAGTGCTTACAGTGGACGATTTAGAGCTTGAGGTAAGCAAGGGCATTCCTTAGTCCACAACTTTTTTTTATTCATGCCTCATAGTATTTTAACTCATGGATGCCCACAACGTAAAAATAGTCTGCTATAGGTTTAGTAACTATGTATTTCTCTCTACCCATTCGAGCGATTATTGACCAAAACTTAGATATGACTCCTGTCATATGTTTTTCTGTACTGAATATTTTTTGAAATGTGTTTACCAACCAGTGTACTTTGTGTAATGAAATAGAGAAAACAAAACATGTAATAGAAAATGAAAACAAACACAATCTTAATTCTTAGTAGGAGCTATTGATATTCCGTTTTTTACAGCTTCCTTCTCTAGCCTTGCTGATGCTACTGTATGCTTCAGGGCTCCTTGGTAGTCCTTGAGTTATGCTACCCTTTCCAGCAGGGTGTTATGGCTGCGTGGATGATTCTTTTATGGTGCATAACACACAGGTGCTGCCACTGTAGCCCATCCCCATGTTTATGCTACTTGCCCATCTGTCGGTGTTTTTGGACCACCGACGAGTAAATTTGTATTTGCGCATCTGGCTCGGATGGTGTGCTCGGAGGATACAAGGGTTTATACTGGTTCGGGCAGAACGTCCCTACGTCTAGTTTGTTGCTGCTCGTGTTACCGGCACTTGGTTTGCAGTAGGGGTTATAAACAGGCGAGAGAGAGGATCCCAAGTCTTTGGTGGAAGGAGTGAATGGGTGCTGAGAGCTCACTTACCGCTCAGTCGTGTGCTTGTGTCATGCTCTTGTGCTTTGATCCTGCTTTTCATGGGGCGTCCTGCTTCCCCTTTTATAGGTGAAGAGAAAGCGCGGGTTTATAGACGAGGAAAAGAAGAAGAACTAGAGAGAAGAAAGCTTCTAGGGTTGCTGGGCCCTTCTTCTCCTTCATGTGGGTCCCACAGATCCTGTAGATGTCAATTGGGATGGCTCCATGCCGTGGCTCTGTTCATCACTAGCACCATATGCAGGCGTCATCTGTCGGTCATGGCGTTCCACTCTATTCCAACGGACGTCGTGGTGAACTGACGCGCCTGTTAGAGTTCGTACAAGGATTAGGCAGAACAGCACCAGCATGCCCAACACTGTTCTTGATGTGAATCCCTAGGTATGGCCCATAATGGCCACAGGTTACATCGAGGCATGCCAGCCTCTTCCCTAGCGTCAAAGTTTTGACCCCGGCCCATACGCTTAGACCTAGAGTGGTTGGCGGCGGTATAGATCCCCATCGGATGAGACAGAACCCACATCCTTGAGGTCAGGCAAGAAGAGCCCATGACCTTGGGTGAGACGGAAACCACGTCCTTGGGGTCAGGTGAGATGGAGCCCGCATATAAGGGGTCAGGCGAGACGGAGCCCGCGGCCTCGAGGTTGGGCGAGGCAGAGCCCGTGGCCTCGTGGTCGGGCGAGACAAAGCCCGCGGCCTTGGGCGAGATAGAACCAGCATCCTTGGGGTTGGGCGAGACAGAGCCTGCACCTAAGTGGTTAGGCGAGACAGAGCCCGTGGCCTCGAGATCGGGCGAGACGAAACCCGTGGCCTTGGGGTCGGGCGAGACCTTTTAATATGTCTTGAGCCATCCAGGAAAATCAGCATGGGCGCTAACTTTTTTGCTTTGGGTATCCCTAATATTGATACCCGACAGTAGCCCTCAAGCCTACGGAGGAGTAGAATAGTCCTTTAGAGGCTTTTCTGGATGAGAGGACTTTGAGGTCCTTGGTCGTCTTTTTGTAGCCCGCAGCATGTGCTAATAGGATGGCGATTCCCTTTTGTCATGATCGGTCTTCTTGGGGGCATGTAACCGTAGGATGCAGGAGGTCAAAAAGATTTTTCTTGATTCTGGTCCCCTAGGATCCGATCGGTCTGACGTCATACTACGACCGCGTGTTCGGTCTCCTTGCGAGTCCAACTTCCCTCAAGCCCTCGCATGTAGTAGGGGTCTGATCGAGGGTCGGCTCATCTTTGTGATCGTCATCCCTCAAGTGTTTTTTCGATAAAATGGAGGGGTTGAGTTGTGCCATGTTTTTCCTCAATGGACAAAACATGGTGCTCGGTGAGTGTTAATGGGCTAGTCTGAGTGGGGCCCTGGCTTCCCATTTGTAGGGGTCCGGCATGGGTCTGCTAGTGACCGACTCTAGATTCTTAGTGGCCAATCCATATAGTTTTTAGGTCCATTCGACCGGTCCCAAGGGCTTGTTGCCTTTTTTTGAGGAAAATCTTGGACTAGGAACCGACCAAGACACGAACATGGGCTAGGATGCCCGTGGCACTCATACGCCTAGGTACTAGCCATTAGTGGGCCCATCCCTTTCCACCCCTCACTCTAAGGGTGCCCTGGAGCGGCTGTGAACCCGTCGGAGGGCTAGCCTTTGAACTCCTAGGCCTGAATGGGTCGTAGGAGCGTTTCCAGCTCTGTATCCCTCCTTACCTGTGACAGTTCTCATGCCTATCTACACCGACATAGAGTTGGACGACATCGAGAAGGAGGTGGCCCCTCTACAATAGGACTTACCTACTGAGATAGGGTATGAGATCATCCTCCCAAGAAATTAGTTAGGTAGATAAGCCTGGCGGTGAACTTGTAATAAGTGAACAAGCTCTTAAATTTCGTTATGGCCAAACAGATTTTTAGCTCTAAAAGGATTAAGATGCCCAAGAGGGGGGGTGAATTGGGCTAATTCTAAATTTTCTTGCAATAATCAAATCCTACGGATAGCCCAATTAACCCTTTGTGTCTAGAAAAGTGTTTCTATCAAACTAATGCGCAAAGGACTTACAACCTATGTTCCAAACTTACTCTAGCATGGCAATTCTATGAATGTAAAGACAAGTATTGAATTGCTCAAAGTAAATGCTCAAAGTAAATTGAGAGAGAGAGGAACACGGCGATGTTTTGCCAAGGTATCAGAGAGTCGCCACTCCCCACTAGTCCTTGTTGGAGCACCCGCGCAAGGGTGTAGCTCCCCCTTGATCTGCGCAAGGATCAAGTGCTCTCTATGGGTTGATTCTTTGACACTCCATCGCAGCGAATCACCCAAAGCCGCTCACAACTTGGGTTGGGTCACCCATAAGCTCCGCCAGGTGATCACCAAGCTCCCAACCACCACCAAGCCATCTAAGTGATGGCGATCACCAAGAGTAACAAGCACGAACTCTCACTTGACCACTCGAAGCCTAATGAGAAGATGGATGCACACTTGACTACTCTTGATTTACTAATGAGGTTACTCTCTTGGATTCTCCAATCTCAATCACCTCACTAGGACCTTGCTCTTCTTGGCACTCACAAACGTGTTTCTCAGCTGTTGGAATGAGCAAAAGTCACTCCACACACGAGTGGAGCTTCTATTTATAAGGCAGCCAGAAAAACGAACCGTTATGAGCTTCTGCGGGGTGACCAGACGCTCTGGTCATGTTGACCAGACGCTCCGGTCAGTTCAACCCGTGAACCAGTAAAAAAGAGTTGACCAGACGCTGGCAGGGTCTGGTCAGCACTGACCGGACGCGTCCGGTCGCATGAAACCCTTACTAGACCCTTACTGGACTCGACCGGACGTTGAACCCTCAGGGTCCGGTCAGTACTGACCGGACGCGTCCGGTCGCAGATTCCCTTCTCTGAAACCTTACTAAAGTCGACCGGACGCTGCCTTTCAACGTCCGGTCACATGACCCCTTCAGTGTCCAGTTGCACCAAACGTAGACAGCTGATCAAATGAACTGACCGGACCCTGCGGCCAGCGTCCGGTCGCACCGGGGCCAGCGTCCAGTCAGTATTTGATCCTTCATTCACTTCCAACTTTTGATCATATGTGAATGAAGTTTGCTCCAAAGGATCTTAGGCATTCATAGTAGCTACCTAGAGCTAGTTTTAACAAGTGTGCACCACACCTAACTCACTAGACTCAACTAGGTCAAGCTACCCGTCCATACCCCCCTTAATAGTATGGCCAAAAGAAAAACAAAGTACTAAACTACTCTAAGTGTCACTCCAACTCTAATCGACACTTAGAACTAGTCATCCTTAACCTTATCGTCCATCCTTTGAAAACCAAAACGATTTCCATCGTAGGGGCATGACAACTTTGATTGCCCAATCGATCTCCATTACCATGACCTAACTTAATTGCCTATGCAAAACACACGTTAGTCATAGTAATCTTATATTGTCATTAATCACCGAAACCCAACTAGGGGCCTAGATGCTTTCAATCTCCCCCTTTTTGGTGATTGATGACAATACCACCTCGAGTATGTGAAAGAGTGAGGTTTTTGACGGGCTTGGTTCATATAAGCTTTTGTCGGTAAGAACAAAAGTGTTAGTCAAGCTTATATGACTCAAGCCAACACAATGTACTCAAAGAATATGAATTAAGCATGAGTATAAGTAACAAAGCTCATTTGCATTGGAGTATAAGCGCGGAAGCAAAGGCAAATGAGCATAACACAAGTGATATGACATATACATAATGTAACGTAGAGAGCACACATGTCATAAATCACAATCACGTAGATAGCACTATCACATAGATATAATAAAGTGCATGAAAGTAAACACACGAATACATAAGTAATAGTGTATCACACAAATAAAACTCCAAATGTATATAATACGCTAATACTATATAACTAGCTCCCCCTAGATCACGCAAATAAAACTCCAAATGTATATAATATGCTAATACTATATAACTAGCTCCCCCTAGATCACGCTCCCCCTGAGTCAACATACTCGAACCCTCTCCCCCTTTGGCATCAAACACTAAAACCTAAAGGTCAGTCGGCGGGGCTGCAGCGGATGAGTCGGGCGCTGAAGTACGTGGGGCAAGCTAGAACTGGGCACCATCATCATCTGACCTTGAGCTCTGTACTGACTGACCCTCTGTGGCAGAAAGTGTCGCTAAAGCGGTCTGGGTCTGAGCTGAGGCTGGTGCTGCCTGTGAAGCTGCTAGTATGTCTGTCGTAGGATCTGACGAGGCGATAGATGAGGGGAGCCTCTGAGTAGTCACTATGGCTAGAGCTACTGTGGACGGACCGGCAGTATGCATATGAGGCGGTGTTGGCATGCTGGTCAGCTCGCTGAAAGATGCTCTAAGACTCCTGGAGACTGGCGTGTCAGGCACAAATAGCGTGGGTGACTGCTCTGGTGAGAAACCCATGTGATATGGAGTAAACTGCGGGGCAACCACTGGTGAGGACAACCACTGGGACACCTAAACTATTGGTGAAGCAAACTGAGCTGGAGGTTGTCCCTGACTCTAAAGCCTGTTGGGCTGTATAGCTAGAGTCATCGTGGTGGAGGCAGTCTGAGCAAGCTGGGGCGAAGACTATGGTAGTGGGGCCCCAAGTGCTATCACAACATGCTGCATAAAGCCCATAAGCTACTGCTGCATGAGTATCTGCTGGTGATGCATCTGCTGCTGCCTCTGGAACTCATCCTAATGAGCCTGGAACTGTGCAAAGTTGGCAGCAGTCTCCTGTGCCTGTCGTGCCTGGTCCTGCTGCATCCGCTCAAGAATAGCTATCAATGTGGGGTCCGTCTATAGTGTTGGTGGAGCTAAGCTAGAACTACCAGCCTCTGCATCATGTCTGCATGGAGGCATCTGAGGAATCAGTAGATAGTCATCATCCAAGCTATCACTAGACTCGGTCATCTCCTGCTGTGCCTCAAGCTGCTTCTCCTCTATAGCGACGATGCCTCTAATGATCTCGTCCTGCTGAGCTACTGACTCGTAAACATCTGGACGACAACTGGGCCGAGCTGGTGCCTATGGAGTGCTGTGCCTGATCCTCTGTGCCATGTTGTATACTAGAAACTCTATGGTGGCAGCCCTGTACTCGGCAACTAACTCAGGAGTCCTGACCTGCACACACTTGAGCATCAAGAATGTGACCCAATGTGCATAAGGAAGCTATCGGTGACCCTTGAAACCCTCAGCAATAGTATCCTCCATCTCTGATAGAAGGAGGTCCCAAATGTCGAATATAGTCTACTGCATCAGGGCATTAAGGAGCCAGAGCTATAAGCGAGTCAAACCCTCCCTGTATCCCAACCTAGGAAGCAATGTCCTCTTGATAATGGCCTCTAGCACTCTCGTTGTAGGAGTCAAGTCACTGGGGTTCCTGCTCGACCCCTCACCAAATGGCCCCTTGAAGCAATGTCGCACCAGATCTGTCGGGGGCACCAACCCTCCATGAGGACGCCTAGGAGGCTCCTGCTGTCCATAGCATAGCTCATGCAGCTTGACAGGCTAATCCTATAGCCGCAGTATCTCTCAGGCTCTAAAGCTCATCACCCTGTAATCTCTGCCGTTGAATGCAAAATGAATGAAGTTGTGATGCGGATCAACGTAGAGTGAAGCATAGAACTGCCGGACCCAAGATGATACATATACTCCTGTCCAGCCAATCAGATTTGCAAGCCCTAGCAAATATGACAAGTAGGGGCGAATGTGCTCTCCGGCTGCTGCCATAATAGACTCCAAACTATAGACCCTCTGAGATCTGAACACTGCTCCACTGTTCATATATGTATTGTAGAAGTCCTCCTGGAGCAGTGTATAGAACCCCTCAGCTGCTCTCTCATCCCTCCTCAGAGGGAACCACATGTCGAACTCAACAAAATGTAGCTGGCGAACCTGTCTGGCTGTGGCAGCCCTCAAGTCGAGGTGAACCACTGGAGGCGGACCCTGAGGTCTGGGCGGAGGGCATGAACCTCTGTGCTGTGTAGCTAGCCTCGGTGGAACTATAACACTGGTATGACCCGAGCGGCATAGCTGGGGTGCTGGCTCGGTCTCCTCGATCTACTGACCCTCCTGAGTCTTCTGGGCTGGCTGAGGCTCTGCTGGTGGGGGCTGCTGCTATGCCTCCTGCTAGGACTCCCCCTGACGCTGAGGCTCCTCAATGGCTAGATGATGTCCTGCCATCATGACAGTCCCAGGTGGACTACCATGAAGTTGCTCAATCTCCCTCAGTATGTCCTACGCATCTGGTGCCAGCTGATCTGCTATGACGACTCCACTGCGGGCACCGCCTCTCTCGGCACGCTCTGCGGCCTCTACAACAACTGCTGCTCTCGCTATCTCTGCGTCGGGGTACTTGCGCTTCTTGGATGTCACCTGCTTGGTTGACTTGCCCTTCAATCCTATAGGCTGGCGAGGCGGGAGCCTCCGATCATCATCACCTGGACCACCACCAATGTTCTTGGTGCGAGCCATCTGATCTGACAAGAGGGTGAACTACCGCTGATGAAGATCAACAGACAAACTGACACTCCCAAGGCTTGGCCTCAATCCTTACTCGCGAGCTTGGCTTCGAGTTGACTGCCAACTGCCACAAGAACCACAACGGCACTGACTCACTGCACGATAGAATAGATGGATATACGAATAAATATAATATATCTAATAGATGCGAAAACCTAGGAAGCAAGCAATGTGGGTACGAAATTGAGATGACGGGCAAGCTACCTGACGAATCGGCAAACCAGGAAAAGGAAAGATGTCACGTGGGGGAACCCTCGGAACCGACAGGGGCTAGGGTTTTTGAAGCTCTGTGAAGAATTGGCCGTGGATCAGTGACAATGATGAAATTAGGGTTGCTGCGCAAAGGATGGTTAACCTGATGAATCAGCAGAAAAAGGGGCTTACCAAGGGTTAGGGCTAGATTGCTTGAGCAGCAAGAAGACTAGAGGCGCTAGATCCATGGGCTAGACGTTGGCATGGCTGATCCGCGAGAGGCGCGCGGCGAGGTTCGGCAGTGGGCTGTGGTGGCGTAGAGGCGAGTGAGGCAGGGGAAGGCATGGTGGCGTGCGTGGCTAGGGCACGGAGCTTGGCTGTGGCAGCGCGGCGAGCTGGACGGCGGCGTTGGCGCGAGAGAGCAGCGGCGGCAACCTGGCGGTGGCACGGGCTAGGGCAAAATGAGATGAGGGGCAACAAGGGTACGACGGTGGTTAAATAGATCCCCAAACGCGATAGATAAGGAAACAGAGAAAAGAGTCCTGAAGCCACGTGAAATCCACTGACCGGACGCTACCACCCAGCGTTCGGTCGATTCCAGAGAGGTCCAATTCCTCTGGAATCGGGACCAGACGCGTTCGGTGGTCCATGACCGGACGCAGGCAGGGTCTGGTCAGTACAGCCTGTTTCTTCACCAAACGACCAGACGTTGGAACCCCTTCTGACCGGACGCACAAACACAGCGTCCGGTCACTCCTTCATCAGTAGTTCACCTCCTGTGAACTGACCGAACGCTGGACCGCAGCGTCCAGTGCACCTTTCCTAGCAAATCTTCAAAGTGCCTTCGCGCTGCCTGTTCCCAATCAAGTCCCAACTTGAATAAGATCCAAATAAACACCAATTGGGACTGATGTGAGTGACCTCTCACAAACCCTCATATTTTTTCAAAATATTTTGCCTTAGGCTATGATTCTTTTTAAGAAAATAGGCAACAAGAGGGCAAATGAAACAAAACGACAAAAACAATATTCATGCATATGCAATACTTGTAAGTAAATCTAGTTGCTTGTCAAGTTTGATCCAAGGTTAAGCTTCTTCACACGCTTTTCGGCGGTTATCTTAACCATGTTAGACAAGCCCTATATGCATTGCCAAAAAATTACACATGTTGTATATTACAATGAATGCAAGGGACAACACAAGCTCAATTTTTAGTGAAGTTGCTAAAATCAAGTACATTGAGCTCATTCCGCAATCTACAAAAAGTAGCCTCATCTAGCGGTTTAGTGAAGATATCCGCTAATTGATCTTCGGATCTTACACCTTCTAGTGATATATCATTTTTAGCAACATGATCTCTTAGAAAGTGATGGCGGATATCTATGTGCTTGGTGCGAGAGTGTTGAACCGGATTATTTGCAAGTTTTACCGCACTTTCATTGTCGCACAAAAGAGGTACCTTTTCTAGAACTACACTATAGTCTAGCAAGGTTTGTTTCATGTATAATATTTGTGCACAACAAGCACCCGCGGCAATGTATTCCGCTTTGGCGGTGAACAAAGCCACACTATTTTGTTTCTTGGAGAACCAAGACACAAGTGATCTACCAAGCAAATGGCACCCTTTGGATATGCTCTTTCTATCAACTTTGCATCCAGCATAATCCGAATCGGAATAGCTAATTAATTCAAATAAAGCTCCTTTGGGATACCAAAGACCAATGCTTGGTGTGTGCTTAAGATACCTAAGGATTATTTTTATGTGAATTAAATGAGTTTCCTTAGGACTAGCTTGAACTCTAGCACACATACACACACTAAACATGATGTCAGGCCTAGATGCGGTGAAATATAACAAGCTACTAATCATAGAACGGTAGAGAGTTTAATCAACTGGGTTACCTCCCTCATCTAGGTCAAGATGTCCATTGGTAGGCATTGGTGTCTTGATTGGCTTACATTCATCCATCTTGAATCTCTTGAGAAGATCTTTTGTGTATTTCTCTTGAGAGATGAAGATGCCTTCTTTTATTTGCTTGACTTGAAAACCAAGAAAGAATGTAAGCTCACCAATCATTGACATTTTGAACTCCTTAGACATCAAATCACCAAATTCATTGCATGAGTCTTCATTTGATGATCCAAAGATGATATCATCAACATATACTTGACAAATGAAGATATGCCCATCAAGCTTCTTGGTGAATAGTGTGGTGTCGATCTTCCCAATGGTGAAGCCCTTTTCAATGAGGAAGTCCCAAAGGCGCTCATACCAAGCTCTTGGGGCATATTTAAGCCCATATAGTGCCTTGGACAACCTATAAATATGATTAGGATATCTAGGGTCTTCAAACCCGGGAGGTTGATCAACATAGACTAGTTCATTAATAAAGCCATTTAAAAATGCACTTTTTACATCCATTTGATATAGTTTCATTTCATGATGTGATGCATATGCAAGAAGGATACGGATGGCTTCTAATCTTGCAACAGGTGCAAAGGTCTCTCCAAAATCCAAACCTTCAACTTGAGAGAACCCCTTTGCTACTAGTCTAGCCTTATTCCTCACAACAACACCTTGATCATCTTGCTTGTTGTGGAACACCCACTTTGTTCCAATGACTCTTGCACCTTTTGGTCACTCTTCAAGAGTCCAAACTTCATTGCGAGTGAAGTTGTTCAACTCTTCATGCATGGCATTGATCCAATCCGGATCTTTAAGAGCTTGAAGGGTCGAGATGGCGGACTAGAGGGGGGTGAATAGTCTTTTCTAAAATTAATCGCGTCGGCTAACCGATACAAATGCGGAATTAAAACTATCGGTCTAGCCAAGACTATACCCCACTATATATGTTCACTAGCACCTTGCAAGGATAACAATTATGCAACAAAGGTGCCGGGCTAGATAGAGCTCTCCTAACCAATTCTAGAAGCAAGGTCACACAAACCTATGCCACTAGTACTTTAAGCAACAAGGAAGCTCCTACACTTGCTAGTAAGCAAAAGCACAAAGCTAACTAAGCTCACTAGCAATGCTCAATAACAAGGCGACCAATGCCAAATTAGAGAGCGCAATTACTTAGCTACATAAACTAAGTAATGTGACTAACAAGGTTACACAAACCAAATTAGCCACGCAAGGGAGCTACTTCTATGCTACACAAGCATGAAGGTAACTAGCAAGCTACACAAGCTAACTAATTACAAAAACAACAACACAAGCTTAATGTATATGAAAGTAAATGCAAGCTTGTGTAACGGGGATGCAAACCAACGGGAAGAACAAGGTTGACACGATGATTTTTCTCCTGAGGTTCACGTGTTTGCCAACACGCTAGTCCCCGTTGTGTCAACCGCTCACTTGGTGGTTCGGCGGCTAATTAGCATCACCCGCTAAGCCCGCACGTCGGGCACCGCAAGAACCTACCCCTTGAGTGAGGGTAGCTCAATGACACACTTTACTAGAGTTGCTCTTCGCGGCTCCCGCGGGGCGAGCACAATGCCCATCACAAGCACTTCTCCGGAGTGCTGCACAAGCTTCTTGCGTGCTTCGACGCAGACCACCACCAAGCCGTCTAGGAGGTGGCAACCTCCAAGAGTAACAAGCACTACTGGCTTGCAACTCGATCACCTAGTGCCACTCGATGCAACCTCATGATGCAATCGCACTAGAATCGCTCACTCACACAATCGAATGATCACTATCAAGTATATGTGTGATGGAGGGCTCCCAAGCACTCACAAGCATGGACACTAAGTCCCTTAAGGTGCTCCACACCAGCCATGGCCGAAGGCCACTTCTATTTATAGCCCCAAGGGCTAAACTAGCCGTTACCCCTTCATTGGGCAACGGTTGGGCCGACCGGACGCTCCGGTCGTGTTGACCAGACGATGGACCTCAGCGTCCGGTCACCCACAGACGACCACATGTCCCGGTTCCAACAGTCACTTGACTTGATCAGACGCAGCAGCACTCAACTGACTGGACGCTGGACCCTCAGCGTTTGGTCATTTCTAGAAAGCTCCCGAGCATGACCGGACGTGTCCGGTCGAACGCGATCGGACGCAGCCCCAGCGTCCGGTCACTCTCCAGCTACTGCTACACTCCACATCAGCGCGACCGGACGCAGGCAGGCAGCGTCCAGTGCATTTGGATCCAGCGTTCGGTCACTTGACCGACGCTGGCATCTCCTCCATTCTCTTCACCCTTGCTCAAGTGTGCTAACCACAAGAATTTGCATCCAGCGCAATAGAAAATAGGCATTCCATTTTCCCGAAAGCGCCGAATCCACCAAGTGCAAACACCACCTCCTTTGTAAATGTGCCAACACCACCAAGTGTACACCACCATGTGTATGTGTGTTAGCATTTTCACAATCATTTCCTAAAGGATGTTAGCCACTCAACTTTCCACGCCACTCGATCTTAGCGACAATACAAAGTTAGATCACTCGAGTGGCACTAGATGACCGATATGCAAACAAGTTTGCCCCTCTTGATAGTACGGCCATCTATCCTAAACCCAGTCATAAACTTCTCTACACACCTATGACCGGTGAAATGAAATGCCCTAGGTTATACCTTTGCCTTGCGCATTCCATTCCATCTCATTCAATGTTGATGCAACACATGCACCAACACGATCAACAATGATATGATCCACTTCATATCATCATATGATCATATTGGTTCATCGATCTTGACTCTACTTGCTCTTCACTATTGCCATCGTCCATTGGTGCCAAGTCTTGCTCAAGCTTCACCGCCACGCGGTCCATCACTCCAAAGCCTTCGACTTGCCCTTCACGCTTACAACCGGTCCATCAAGCCAAGTCTTGTCTTGATCTTCTCCACCTTGATCACATGACTCAATGTCATGTCTCATGTGCATTTAAGCCCCTTCATCATCACATGTGTGAGGTTTGCAACATCTCCAAGCCATTTTCACCTTCATGACATATGTTGCTCACACACATGTACCTGTGGACTAATCACCTGTGTATCTCACATAAACACAATTAGTCCACCTAAGTTGTCACTCAATTACCAAAACCAAACAAGGACCTTTCAGAGCTTCTTCTACTTTGGTAGGCTCATAGCAAGAGACAAAAGAGTGATGAGCAATAAATGAAGTAATTTTTTGAGATCGAGTCATTACACCCTTTGATGGACTCCCTATGATGAGATCTTATGGATGATCTTGTAGGAGAGGTGTATTTCTTCTATTGACCACTTAAGGAGGAGGTTGTGGAGCATCAACATCTTATGCTTGTACCACCATTTGCTCATGGGAGATATGAGTATCTTCATTTTCTACTCTCCCATCTTTTTCACCATCTTGTGGTACACTTGATGAAGAAGGTTGGTTAATGACTTGTACATCATCTTCATCATCTTTTGGCTTGATATCTTCCATTAGAATATTCTTCATAGCCTCTCTCAATGGTTCATCACCTACATCATCAAGATTCTCATGTGCTCCTTGGGAGCCGTTAGATTCATCAAATTCCATATCATATGTTTCTTCAACCAAGCCGGTGGCATGATTAAATACTCTATATGCTTTGGACTTCAAAGAGTAACCAACAAGAAAACCTATATCACAATATCTTTGAAACTTCCCTAGGTGTTGCCGCTTCTTGTAGATGTAGCATTTGCAACCAAACACCCCAAAGAATGAGACATCCGGCTTCTTCCCATTGAGCAACTCATAAGGTGTCTTGCTAAGGAACTTTTGAAGGAATAGGCGGTTGGATGCATAACATGCGGTGTTGATTGCTTCCACCCATAGAGCTTCGGGGGTGTTGTACTCATCTAGCATTATTCTTGCAAGAGTGATCAAAGTCTGGTTCTTCCTCTCAACTATACCATTTTATTGAGGAGTATAAGTTGCGGAGACTTTATGTTTGATTCCAACTTCATCACAATAAGCTTCTATGTTTGTGTTGTCAAACTCTTTGCCATTGTCACTTCTTATCTTCTTGAGCTTCACTTCAAATTCATTTTGAGCTCTCTTGGCAAACTTCTTAAAGCAAGAGGCAACTTCGGATTTGTCATGAAGGAAGAACATCCATGTATACCTTGAATAGTCATCCACAATCACAAGATATTAGAGATTTCCTCCTAAACTCTTGTATATTGTTGGTCCAAATAAATCCATGTGTAGGAGTTCTAGCACTCTTGTGGTTAACATGAAAGCTTTGGTTGGATGAGTGTTTGCAACTTGCTTGCCGGCTTGACATGCACTACAAAGCTTGTCCTTTTCAAACTTCACATCCTTCAACCCTCTCACCAAATCATTCTTCATAAGCTTCTTGAGTGAGCTCATCTCAACATGAGCAAGTCTTCTATGCCATAGCCACCCAAGAGTTGTTTTGGTGAATAGGCAAGTCTTCAAATTTGCATCTTCAGAGGTGAAGTCAACTAGATATAAGTTGTTGTATCTAAATCCATTGAATATCACTTGATTGTCATCTACCTTGGATACAACAACCTCCTTTTCAGTGAACAAACATTGGAATCTAAGATCACATAATTGCCCAATGGATAGCAAGTTGAAGCTCAATGAAGCAACATATAGCACATTGAAGATGGAATGATCATTTGATATTGCCACTTTGCCCAATCCTTTAACCTTGCCCTTTGAATTATCTCCAAATGTTATTTTCTCTTGCCCATCTACCTCTTCATCTAGTGAGGTGAACATACAAGGATCACCGGTCATATGTTGAGTGCAACCACTATCAATAACCCAATGACTTCCACCGGTCTTGTAGTTCACCTACACACATGAGATTCAAACTTTAGGAATCCAAACTTGTTGAGGTCCCTTCACCTTCTCAACAAGTGACTTAGCCACCCAAATCTTCTTAGGCCTACTCTTGTTGGGGGGGCCTAAGAACATGACTTTCATCTTTCCACTAGAATCTTTTCTAAGCATGTAATGAGCATTGAAAGCAAAAGGTCTAGCATGCTTGGGCAAGGGTTGTGGCGGTGGAGTTTGACACTCATGAGCAAAGTGGCCTTCTTATCCACACTCAAAACATCTCTTAGGCTTTGGCTTTGGCTTTGATTGTTGTTGTTGAGCTTGAGCCTTCTTCTTTTCTACACTTGCCACATATCCAATGCCACTTCTATCCATCTTTATGACGGTGTTCATGAGTAGCTCACTTTGGAGATGCTTGCCTCTAGCAAACTTGCTCAATCCCACTTTGAGATGCTCTTTCTCCATCTTGAGCTTCTTGTTCTCTTCCTTGAGAACATCATTGTTCTTCTCTTCCTTGAGCTTCTTGTTTTCTTCTTTGAGCTTCTCATTCTCAAGGATTAACTCTTTGTCATGATCAAGAGTTTCTAGTACAATGGTGTTGTGGCTTTTTATCTCTTCAAGATCTTTCATGAGCTTCTCATTATCACTCTTGAGCTTGACATAATCATTATAGTCATTGCACTCAACCACTTGCTTGCCTTTGCTACTAGATCCATGCTCAATGCTCTCATCAATTAAATCATCACATGAAGTAGCTATATCAATCTTGACAACATGGTTAGTAGCATCATGTGGCTCATTTGGTAAAAATTCTTGAGCAATAACAAGAGTATCATGATTAATCTTAAGAGTAGTGTATTCATCTTTTAGCTTGTTGTGGCTAGTGATGAATTCATTGTGCACCCACTCAAGTTTATCATGTTTATCTTTAAGCTCTTTCTTGGAAGATTTGAGCTCTTTGAGTTTGGATGATATAGTATCATTAGTTTCTCGAAGCTCATCATTAGCCTTTTCTAATGTATCACACTTAGCTAAGAGTGAATCATTTTTAGCATCAAGCTTTTCATTGGTAGCTCTACTCTTTATAATGATCTTAGTGTATTTTCTTAATATTTTGACAAGATCATCATATGTAGGTGAGTCATCATCATTGCTATCGCTATCATCATTACTAGCATGCTCATCATCACTACTATTATCACTCTTAGTTACCTTGCGTTCACCTTTGGCTATAAGGCATAGGTGTGTAGAGGATGATGGCGATGGTGGCAGCGAAGATGCAAGATCAATAGCAATGGTGGCCACCTTCTCATCGTCACTATCTTCATCGGATGATCCACTTGATGAATCTATGTCCGTGAGCCAATCACCGACAATGTAGGCCTTTCCACTCTTTTTCTTCTTGTGGAAGTCCCTCTTCTTGCCATCTGTTTTCTTGTATGGCTTGTTCTTTTTCTTCTCATCTTCATCTTCATTGCTTGAGTCATCTTTCTTGCCCTTGTTCTTGTTTTTGAACTTGTCTTTCTTGGGCTTTGTGCATTGATGAGCTAGATGACCAAGTTCACCACAATTGTAGCAATCCATCTCGGAGATTGGCTTTCTTCTTGAGCTAGTGAAGAGCTTCTTCTTCTTGCCATCAAACTTGATGCCACTCTTATTTAGCTTCTTTAGCATCTTGGCGGTCTTCTTCACCATGAGAGCAAGACTTTCTTCATCATCTTCATCACTTGAGCTCTCATACATAAGTCTTGCTTTGCCCTTATCTTGGCTAGCTTTGAATGCTAAGTCCTTCTCTTTCTTCTTTGTAGAGGATGAGCCATCTTGTGGCGTGATGTGCATGTACATCTCATGAGCATTGATCTTTCCCAAGATTTGTGTCGGTGTAGCGGTGGAAAGATCACCTTGATGTAGCACGGTCACAATGTGCCATATTTGTCAATGGGAAGGACACTTAAGATCTTTCTCACAACGTCGGATGGTGACATTTGAGTAAGTCCAAGCCCATTGACTTCCTCTACAAGAACATTTAAACGAGAATACATTTCATTAGCACTTTCTTTGGGAAGCATCTCAAAAGAATTTAGCTTTTTAATCACAAGATGATAGTGTTCCTCACGCTCACTCTTGGTTCCCTCATGGAGCGCACAAATGTCCGACCATAGTGCATGGGCGTCTTTGTGGTTCCTTACACGATTGAACACATCTTTGCAAAGGCCTCTAAAGATGGTGTTGTGAGCCTTTGCATTCCATTTTTCATAATTTACCTCATCGCCTTGTAGGTTAGTAGCACTTTGAGGTTTTGGGAAGCCTTGCGAGGCAGCTCTAAGAATACCAACATCTAGAGCTTCTAAGTACGCTTCCATGCGAATTTTCCAATATGGAAAGTCATCTCCCTCAAAGATAGGAGGAGGTCCATCCCCATGAGACATCTTACTCTAAGCAGTTAGGCTTAAAAATGTGAGCACGAGGCTCTGATACCAATTGAAAGGATCAAGATGGCCAAGAGGGGGGTGAATTGGGCTAATTCTAAATTTTCTTACAATAATCAAATTCTACGGATAGCCCAATTAACCCCTTATGCCTAGAAAAGTGTTTCTATCAAACTAATGCACAAAGAACTTACAACCTATGTTCCAAACTTACTCTAGCATGGCAATTCTATGAATGTAAAGACAAGTATTGAATTGCTCAAAGTAAATGCTTAAAGTAAATCGAGAGAGAGAGGAATGCGGCGATGTTTTGCCAAGGTATCGGAGAGTCGCCACTCCCCACTAGTCCTCGTTGGAGCACCCGCGCAAGGGTGTAGCTCCCCCTTGATCTACGCAAGGATCAAGTTCTCTCTATGGGTTGATTCTTCGACACTCTGTCACAGCGAATCACCCAAAGCCGCTCACAACTTGGGTTGGGTCACCCACAAGCTTCGCCAGGTGATCACCAAGCTCCCAACCACCACCAAGCCATCTAGGTGATGGCGATCACCAAGAGTAACAAGCATGAACTCTCACTTGACCACTCGAAGCCTAATGAGAAGATGGATGCACACTTGACTACTCTTAATTTACTAATGAGGTTACTCTCTTGGATTCTCCAATCTCAATCACCTCACTAGGACATTGCTCTTCTTGGCACTCACAAACATGTTTCTCAGCTATTGGAATGAGCAAAAGTCACTCCACACATGAGTGGAGCTTCTATTTATAAGGTAGCCTGAAAAACAAATTGTTATGAACTTCTACGGGGTGATCGGATGCTCCGGTCATGTTGACCAGACGCTCCGGTCAGTTCAACCCACGAACTAGTAAAAAAGAGTTGACCGGACGCTGGCAGGGTCCGGTCAGCACTAACCAGACATGTCCGGTCGCATGAAACCCTTACTGGACCCTTACTGGACTCGACCGAACGCTAAACCCTCAGGGTCCGGTCAGTACTGACCGGATGCGTCCGATCGCAGATTCCCTTCTCTGAAACCTTACTAGAGTCGACCGGACGCTGCCTTTCAGCGTCCGGTCACATGACCCCTTCAGCGTCCGGTCACACCGAACGCAGACAATTGATCAAATGAACTGACCGAACCCTGCGGCCAGCGTCCAGTCGCACCGGGGGCCAGTGTTCGGTCAGCATTTGATCCTCCATTCACTTCCAACTTTCGATCATATGTGAATAAAGTTTGCTCCAAAGGATCTTAGGCATTCATAGGAGCTACCTAGAGCTAGTTTTAATAAGTGTGCACCACACCTAACTCACTAGACTCAACTAGGTCAAGCTACCCGTCCATACCCCCCTTAATAGTACGGCCAAAAGAAAAACAAAGTCCTAAACTACTCTAAGTGTCACTCCAACTCCAATCGACACTTAGAACTAGTCATCCTTAACCTTGTCGTCCATCCTTTGAAAACCGAAATGATTTCCATCGTAGGGGCATGACAACTTTGATTGCCCAATCGATCTCCATTACCATGACCTAACTTAATTGCCTCTGCAAAACACACGTTAGTCACAGTAATCTTGTATTGTCATTAATCACCGAAACCCAACTAGGGGCCTAGATGCTTTCAAGCTCTTCTCACCTTTTTGTATAAAAAGGTTAATGAGTCCTGACCCTTTCCATCGTTAAGGCTGTAAAGCTCGGGGTGCGGGTGAAAAACCTCTGATCATGTTGGTGAGCAAAAATATTGTAGCCACTGGGGCGTAGGTTTCTTGCAGTCCAACCAATTTTACTCAGCGTTCGTTTTCACAACTCTTGCTTCTAGATCTTAATGTGAGAAAGGGTCAGGCACAGAGAATGTTTGTCAGGTAGATATACTCTTTAATGTGTTCTGACTCTTTTCGTAGTTAAGGCTAAAAAGCTCAAGGTGCTGGCAAAAAGCTCTGATCACACTGGTGAGCAATAACGTCGTAGCCACTGAGGCATAGGTTTATTGTGGTCCGATCAGTTTTACTCAGTGTTTGTTTCTACAACCCTTGCTTCTAGATCTTAACGTGAGAAAGGGTCGGGCATAGAGAATGTCTACTGGATAGATATACTCTTTAATGTGTTTCGACTCTTTTCGTAGTTAATGCTAAAAAGCTCGGGGTGCGGGCAAAAAACTCTAATCAAGCTAGTGAGCAAAAACGCCATAGCCGCTGAGGCGTAGGTTTCTTACGGTCCGACCAGTTTTACTCAGCATTTATTTTCGCAACCCTTGCTTCTAGATCTTAACATGAGAAAGGGTCGGGCATAGAGAATATCTACCGGATGGATATACTCTTTAATGCGTTCTGACTCTTTCCGTAGTTAAGGCTGAAAAGCTCGGGGTGTGGGCAAAAAACTATGATCATGCTGGTGAGCAAAAACATCATAGCCGCTAGGATGTAGGTATCTTGCAGTCTGACCAGTTTTACTCAGCGTTTGTTTCTACAATCCTTGCTTCTAGATCTTAACATGAGAAAGGGCCAGGCATAGAGAATGTCTACCAGATAGATATGATCTTATCAGCCCCTGATTGAGGCCCGACCCCTTGCTGTTGCTGGGGTCAGGTGTCACTAAAGATCAAGGAGTCGATAGCGAAACCGATAAGAGAAAGCGTGAGTAGATTAAGGGTAAAAGCGACGTAGTTGTTCGATGTTCCAGGCATTGATGAAGACTTCGTCGTTGATGGTCTTGAACTTATAGGTGCCTAGTTGGAGCACCTCCATAATGACGTATGGTCCCTCCCATGGTAGAGAGAGCTTGTGGTGGTTCTTGTTGCTCTAGACAAGGCAGAGCACCAGGGCCCTGACGTTGAAGGCCCGACCCCATACTCGATGGCTGTGGTACCGATGCAATGCTTGCTAGTATTTGGCCAAGCGGAGGAGGGCAATGTCGCATGCTTCATCTAGCTGGTCCATGGCATCCTCGAGGGATGCCTTGGCTCCCTATTCATCGTATGCCCTGACCCTCGGTGCTCTACAATCGAGGTCGTTCGAGAGGATAGCCTCATAACTGTAGACCATGAAGAATGACGTATAGTCGGTGGCCTAGCTAGGGGTCATCCTCAGGCTCTAGAGCACCACAGGAAGCTTCGTGACCCATTATCTGCCAAACTTGTTCAACTGGTTGAAGATCCTAGGCTGGAGGCCTTGTAGGACCATGTCGTTCACACGCTCGACCTACCCCATTCGTGCAGGGGTGCACCATGGCGGCCCAATTGACGTGGATGTGGTATTCATTGCAGAATTGGAGGATCTTTTTCCTGATGAACTGCGTGCCGTTATCCGTGATAATGGAGTTTGGGACTCCAAAGCGATGAACGATGTCATGGAAGAATATCACGGCTTGCTCGAACTTGATTGCGGAGATCAGTCGAGCCTCTATCCACTTTGTAAACTTGTCTACGGTGACAAGCAAGTGCGTATAGCCCCTAGGCACTCTCTTGAGAGGTCCGACCAGATTGAGCCCCCAGACCACAAACGGCCATGTGATAGGGATCGTTTGGAGTGCTTGGGCTGGCCGGTGGGTCTACCGAGCGTAGTATTGACACCCTTCATAGGTGCGCACAATCTGTTCAGCGTTGGCTACTACGGTCAGCCAGTAGAAGCCTTGTAGGAATGCATTTCCGAACAGGGTCCTAGGTGCGGCATGGTGCCCTCATACTCCACCATGGATCACTCAACAACTGCTTCCCTTGTTTAATAGGGATGCAGCGCTGCAGGATCCTAGTGTGGCTTTGCCTATAGAACTCACCCTCAATAACGACAAAGGACTTGGCGCGATGCGTGAGCCATCGAGACTCCATTTTGTCTGTCGGCATGTAACACTTCTAGTGTTACGAGCTTACTTAGCACTGAGATTATGGCCTGAGAGATAGATCTATTAATATAGTGAGTTAGTTACGTAAATGCCTATATGTGTTAATGAAAAATCCTAATGCGAAGTGTAGAATAAGTAGTTCTAAACATTGGCACGGAAGCAATTTTTATAAACAAAAATACAATATGACTTGTATATAGTATTTAAATAAAATTCAAAGTGTAAGTCTAGTAGATGGAAATGCAACTTGTTTCGGTAAATAAATGTGGTTTGATAGTATTTTGATAGACCGAGGATTGAAGTTGGAATTTAATTCCTGCCTCTAGAACTAAAATGATCTAGCCTAAAAACCTAATGATGATGTTGTTTTGGCATTTAAATTTTGATTAAATTTCTTAAACAATAGATTCATGTTTTTGCACTGTTGGTTGTCCTAAGGTGAGCACTCGAGAATGGTGTAGGTTATAGTCGTGTTGAGTGTCACGTGGATCTCAGAAAAATTTGCCTAAGTTCATTTGAACACGCTGTGAGCTCTGTGTCAACGCTTTGTCGTGAACCAAAACTTCGAAGATGAACTCATCTTGGCTCGCATGTATCCTCCTCTCGGATGGTCCTTTTGTTGTGTGGATTGCTCCATTAGATAGCTGATAGGATCAACTTTAAAACTCGTGCGTAGCTGCTGTCGACTGTAATGTCGTCCACGCATGCGTGCCGGGAGGTGCTCTTGTCTGTTGCCATTCAGTCACTGTAGCACTTGCTCTTAGCTGTTCATCCCACCTACTCGAGCTGCTACTATCGCATACTACCTTCGCCCTGCTCTCTCTCTCTCGCTCTGCTCTTGTCCGTATCCTTGCCACGATGCCTATCTACTATCTCATGCACCATTAAGCCGAGGCCGAGCTGCTACTGCCACGTACTATGCTCTTCCATCCTCATACTCTCCCTCTTGGCCCTCGCTCTCTCGCCCTCGCTTCTCATCAAGGTGAATCCACCATGGTGTCGACTCCTGCGTGCTGCAGTCGTCCATCTAGCCCATACTGCTACTGCCCGCCTTACCCACGCTGTTGTTGGGCTAGTGCCACGATTGCCCTATGCCTGCCTGCGTGCTTGCGTGGCCAGGGTGTCGTGGGCCACCTCTAGCCATGCTGCCGATGCCCGCGAGCACGGTCGGGTCTGCTGCTGCTCCTGTGTCGTTAGGGAGCCGCCCCTCCAGCGAGAATCGACCGAAGCCCATCCATCCTCTGCTCCTCTATTATGCCAAAGGAGGGAGAAGGGTGAGAAATGGGAATAGAAACTTTTTTCAGGGTTCCCAATGCAAATTCGTGACTCATGTAAATAGTGTTGCATAGTGTGTAATGTCCTGCGGGTTGATTAAGTAAAAGTTCAGGGCTCTTCGTGCAAGTTTGCCGCCGCGCCTAGGCTCATCCATGTTGGGCCATTTCCGGCCTAGCCCGTGACCAGACCATGGCCCATGTCCGTGTGCATGCCCACACGCTGGGCTGGCCTACCGCCGCCGCGCCTAGGCCGCTTTGGGCCAAGTGCCTTTTTCTTTTTCTAGGTTTTTGTTTAAATCGTCCAAAAGTTATAAAATCAATTTAAATTGGTAGAAAAATCATAAAAAGGAAAATAAATATGTTTTGGAATCCTTGTGACTAGCTCTATGCAGTAGATATATTATATCATGTGATTTAGTATGAAGTTTTTTAGGTATGTGTAATCTAGCCTTTATGTTTATTTAATAAAGCATGTTGTATTAGTCCAAATGTAGTGAAATTTTTATGGTAGACTAGTGTTGATGTGTTTGTGCTATGGTAAAAGTTTTAGGTTTAGTGGATGCTTAATTACTGAGTTATCGAGTTATCTCATAATATGCTTGTTAGTGGTTTTAAAATTATTAAAAGAAGATAAAATAGAAAAAGTGGCTCTGCTATGAAATTTTACTATTGATGTGTTCTATTAACCCATAATAGGGCTCTAGTATTTAATAAAATGTTATTGTATAAGTTTCATGATGCCATATGCGTTATTGATTTTAATTTCACGTTGCATGCGATTAAGTTTTTATATATACTAGATGTTTAGAATAATGTTAATAACTACTTTATATGCTACTTGCTTACATGTTACCTGAGTAATGTTGCTTTACTTTGTTCGTAAGTAGAAGTGTGCTTGGCATGTTATGGTAGCTCTCGCTTGTTTGTATAAATACAAAGTGGTGATTTTAATAACTTATGATGGTTTGATAATAGTTAAGTCACAAGAAAGTCGTTTGGGAGAAGATGAGAGTTGAATCTAGAACATTTTATACCCTAGTTTAACCACGGTGACGTGTTGCTTGTCCTTTCGTGCTTGTAAGTATCTTTGTGTATGCCTGTTTGACTTAAGCATGTATTGCATTTATGCATATCACAATAGGAACAAGGATGGATCGTGGAGATGACTGGAGTAGCAGAAGAGATGGTCCCTTGGTCATCATGTCGCCATGATGGAAAGCTAACTTGGTTATATCTTACCCAGGCAAACCCCGGTGCATAACCTCTATTATTCTGCACTTTATTTTATGCTTATGCATTAAGTTTAAGGAGTTGAATAAAACCTACTTGCATATATATCCTTACCCTATGAGTCTTACTAGTATGACAGGATCATGTAGATTGCTATGCTATAGGACTCCGGTAGAAGTCGAGTGATTGTCTGTCACTCATGAGAGATAGGAAAGATATTATTATTGCTATTATGATATGATCACTTGGAAAAATATATATGAATGATAATTGGAGACCGGGCGGAATGGTACTTTGGATCTAGACTTGGTTTGGCATTCGAGCGAGGCTTGGGTTGCACTTGTTCTGCCTGTGTCAGTTAAGGATCGGCTATTGCAATGGATGGTAGTCAGGTCACAGACTTATAATCCTGAACACATACTTGTGTATGGGCGCAGGAAGGCTCATTGCTCTCTTATCATGGGTTTTGTCTCTTTTTAGACTGACTGATTGGAGGCGGGGATGGTAGAGGTCTGAGCACCGCACTAAGTCTAGGACTCAGGAATAGGGGCTTAGAGTCCAAGTTTGGATGGGGACCTAGACCCCGTGACAGGAGGGTAGTGGGTTGGTCTTGCTTATGCCTAGGGTATAGGTGGGGTGTGTGTTTTAGGGTACCCAGCTAGGATACATTGGTTCGTGAATCGCCGAGTGATCCGGTACAACTTGTCTACAATCTAGCACCGTAGTAAGAACTAGAATATGAAAGATGTAAAACTAGTTCTGATTGCTTACCACCTGCTTGAAAGTAGAACATGTGCTTACATAGAATGGTTAGTTAATGAACTAATGATGACTGCTAACAAAATTGAATATAGGGACGCACGTTTAGTAATGCTCCTGCAGATGCAATAAACCCACAAGCCAGATTGCCTTACATATCCTTGGAGCCTTTTTCTTTCTCCTGACGGTAAGTCTTGCGGAGTACAATTGAGTACTCAGGGTTTGTTCTACCCTGTTGCAGGTGACAGATGAATGCTAGAGCTAAAACTTATGTGCGGGAACCTCATGGTGGGCTCAGCGAGGATTCGTTTACGCTGCAATCATAGTTTTCATTTATAACTCTCACTAAATGTTTTTATAAATTGAAGTTTTATAATCTGTTGTCATAGTTTATATATCAATGCATCATCATGTCATGAATAGATATTTATTTCCGCTGTAACTCTAATCACATGTTTATATTCCGCTGTTAAATTAAATTATTCATAACTCTGACAACATGATCATATTCCGCTATTATAAAAAATAAATATTATACTCTAATGTTGCATGGAAAGGGGTATAAGAAATGGCTAAAATGTTGTAAACTTTATCTTCTCATTTGTGATTCTGATGGAAAAATGTGGATCTTCGGGTTCTCCCTTAGGGTGTGCTCGATGGAACTGCATAATTTAGTGTCCTCCCTTGAGTACCTAGTGTCTAATGGAAGACAAGTACTCCTGGGAGGCATTAGATTAGGTAGTTCTGCCACACAACAGTGCCTCAAGGAGGAGGTAGTCGAGGTAAGGCATCCTCTAGTCAGCCAAAGGGCCAGGCTCTGTTGCTGGATCCTTGTCAAGCTCCATGACTTCAGGGTCGGATGGAGCCACCAGCTAGTTAGCCCTCGAGCCTAGGGCAGGCGGCCCGTCACCGGTCTATTCTAGCTCCTCATAGAGGACCGAGGGCTTGTACTGATCACTGGCGAAGACGCCCATCAGCACCGGCTCTCGGTCGGATGCCATTTTTGCTAGTGTGTCGGTCGCCTCATTAAGACGCCTTGAGATTTGATTGAGCTCGAGACCATCAAACTTGTCCTCCAGCTAGCAAACTTCTCGGTAATACGCAGCCATCTTGGCATTGTGGCAGCTTAATTCCTTCATGACTTGGTCGATGACCAGTTGTGAGTCGCCCCGGACATCAAGTCATCGGATACCCAACTCGATGGCGATGTGTAGGACATTGATGAGTCCTCACGCCGATGCTTGTTCTTCTTGTTGGTGCAGTTGGAGGCGCCTTCACCGACGTCCTCGTCCTGCTTTGCCTTGCCCTTAGGGCAGTCGAAAATCATCCCAATCGCCTCCTCACCCAAGGCATGGCTGGTGACGATGTCGAGGAGCTCCATGGTGGTTCATGGGCCCTTATGTTCCAGCTTGTGAACCAAGGACTCATAGGTTGTCCTAGACAGGAAAGCTCCTATGGCATCGGGGTCAGCGACGTCAGGTAGCTCGTTGTGCTGCCGAGAGAAGCATCGGATGTACCCACGAAGAGTTTCCCCAGACTTTTATCGGCAGTTTTTGAGATCACATGGGTTCCCAAGACATGCGTATGTGCCCTGGAAGTTTTCCACGAAGATCACTTTTAGGTCCGCCCAAATTTGGATTCAGTTAGGCGGCAGGTGTTCCAACCACGTTCACGATGAATTGGCCAAGAACAATGGAATGTTGTGGATAATGAAATTGTCACTATCTGCTCAACCGGTTTGGCAAGCAAGTCGATAATCCTTGAGCCACAGTCCAGGGTTTGTTTCCCCGGAGTATATCGAGATGTTGGTCGGTGGTCGGTACCACAGTGGGAAGACAATGTTGAGGATGTGTTGGCCAAAGGCGTGAGGTCTCAGTAAGTTAGGGCTCAGGCTTTGGTCCTCGTCGTTGTCATAGCATCCACCACGACGAGGGTGGTAGCCATGGCTAGCCTCCTCCCTCTCATCACTGAGGGCACGCCTACAAGCATTGAGGGTGCTGCACACGTCATAGTAGAGGCCGAGACGCTCATGCACTAGGGACACGGCACGCGGCCTACCGCCTCACAACTCCTGGTGGACTGACACGTCCCTATCATTGTTGGGACAGCAAGCTCTCGGTCTGCTGCACCACCGCACGCTCGAGTAGCGTGCGAATCTCACGATGGGCCCGACGCTCCTCAGGTGTCATGGGCTGTGGAAGCCTCTAGAGCAAGGCCACCGTGATAGCGATGCTCTGGCTTGCCTAGGAGAAGTGTGGGAGGGCTTCGTTGTCCTTGATGATCCACCGGTTCACATCGCGGGCCACGGTGCACGCACACCCACCATCTCCACGACGCTCGATCTCTTGCTCAAGCTCCGCGTGTTCCTACTCGAGCTGGAGTCATGCTTCTTTGAGCTCTTGGTGTCATGTCCTCAGCTGCTCTACCCACAAGCGAGGTGGGGCCCCTGCATCCACCTCGACCTCATCGTTGAGGTCATCTATTAGGGTAGCCCCTCCCTCATGGATGCATTTGATGTATCCCTAAGGGGTACTTTCCACGAAACATTCTCACGAGGGGTGATGGCTCCCCCTACTAGAGTTAGAGTCAGAGGGCGACTCTAATTCTCCTACAAGAAGGTCATGGAAAGATTTTGTGACATATTCGGTCATCCCCACAAACTCATCGTTCATAGGGGATGGGGGCGTGTGCTGCACCACAAGGTGGCCAACGGTCTTTGTGGTGTCGTGTGGACCAAACAGGGGCATTATCGGGGCGCTCTAGATGAGGTATTCTGTGGAGAGCGGCTCTCCTCCAGCAAGCTGCATCATGACATTGGTGAACAAGAAGGTGAGATGGTGTAGGTCCTCCCGGGATGGTCGGGGTCCTAGGAAGGCGCCGAGCTGGTGCACTAGCCTTCGGTAATTGAAGCCGAGGAGCTGGTCGCTCTCAGGGGTATGGGCCTCTGGTGCATGTAGCTGTAGCTCCACAAGCGTCTCGGCGATTGCGTTGAGGTCGGTGGAGTGGAGAGGCTGGACAGCGGTGGGAACCTATGCCAACTCACCCTCCATCGTAACGACGAAGTCCAGGTTCCCAAAGCGCACGTACGCGCCTAGGACCTAGTTGACGTCATGACTAGCCATCCAAGGCCTAAAGTGGATGTCGAGACGCGCAAAAAGTCCCTACCTAGCATGCCAACTATCGGTGTTTTTGGACCACCGACGAGTAAATTTGTATTTGCGCGTCTAGCTCGAATGGTGTGCTCGAAAGATACAAGGGCTTATACTAGTTTAGGTGGAATTTCCCTGTCTAGTTTGCTGCAGCTCATGTTACTGGCACTTGGTATGCAGTAGGGGTTACAAACAGGCGAGAGAGGGAGAGTATCCCAAGTCTCTGGTGGAAGGAGTGGGTGCTGAGAGCTCGCTTGCCGCTCAGTCGTGTGCTTGTGTCATGCTCTTATGTTTTGATCCCCTTTTTTGTGGGGCGCCTTGCTTCCCCTTTTATAGGCAAAGGGAAAGCGTGGGTTTACAGAGGAGGAAGAGGAGAAGAATGAGAGAGAGAAGAAGGCTTCCAGGGTTACCGGGCCCTTCTTCTTCTTCATGCGGGTCCCATCGATCCTGTAGATGTCAACAGGGATGGCTCCATGTTATGGCCCTATTCATCACTGGTGACATGCGCAGGCATCATCTATCGGTCAAGGTGTTCCACTCTATCCCGACAGACGTCGTGGTGAACAAACACGCCTGTCAGCGTTCGTATGAGGATTAGACAGAACAGCACCGGCATGCCCGACACTATTCTTGATGTGAATCCCTAGGTATGCCCTGTCATGGCCATAGGTTACATCGAGGCATGCCAGCCTCTTCCCTGGTGTTAGAGTTTTGACTCTAGCCCATACGCTTGGACCTGAAGTAGTTGTCAGCGGTATGGTTCTCCGTTGGACGAGACGGAACCCGCGTCCTTGAGGTTAGGTGAGATGGAGCCCATGGCCTTGGGCGAGATGGAAACTGTGTCCTTGGGGTTAGGCGAGATGGAGCCCATGACCTCGAGGTCGGGCAAGACAGAGCCCGTGGCCTTGCGGTCGGGTGAGACAGAACCCGCGTCCTTGGGGTCGAGCGAGACGGAGCCCGCACCCAATGGGTCGAGTGAGACAGAGCCCGCGGCCTCGAGGTCGGACAATATGAAGCCCATGGCCTTGGGGTCAGGTGAGACTTTTTAATACATCTTAGGCCATCTGAGGAAGTCAGCGTGGGCGCTAACTTCATTGCTTTGGGTATCCCTAATATTGATACCCGACACCTTCTCTCCAAGGTTGTTTGGCAGACTAATGAAGGTGATTTTGCAGGGGCCCTGGACTCAATGCATGTTGGGGAAGCATCACACTTGGTCCTTGTAAGCATATATATGGCTAGGCCTACGTGGATTACATCTGCATGTAAATTCTATTATTTCTTCTCTGTGTACTTCCCAATTCATGCTTTCCTCATTTTCAAAAAAGGTTACACGCTGTTTATGATCCAAACCTAAATCAGGGCACATGCTTAATGAGCATAACTGTATTTCACACTAAAGGGGAGGTTTGATACTGGGAAGACTATGGCACACTATGTCCTCATGCCCTTGCGCGACCCTGCTCACTGGTCCCGCTACACTAGGGTGCTCCAAGGTTCCAATGTGCCCATGGCTGAGGTGGTGGTGGAGAATGGGTACAGGATGCAGGGTGTCTAAGATGGCCCCTCCATTGATGGTGTTGGAGGCAATGAGCTAGAATTAGGGGTTGAAGGGAAAGCAACTCAGGATAACATAGATTTGGACAGTCAGTTGATGTAGGAGCAGATTCATTCAACTACAGTAGGTTGTATAAGCAATGACTTTGATGTGAACGAGTTCGAATGGGAAGAGGAGGAGGACAGGATCAGTGATGTAGTTAGCAGTGATTCAGACGATTCTAACGATGACCAAGGAGGTACAGATGCTATGTCAATATCGATTAATGCAATGATAGTATCGGTTCATAATATGCCATTACTAGTACCAACTGAGGTTTTGCATAGTATCTAGGCTTAGGGTAGACTAGTCATAGATTTGCCAGCAGATAATACCCCCTATGATTCATGGGGCAGAATTAGTGAAGCGCAGCAGTATGTTCCACCACCACCTTACACAGCGACTGAGCTTGAGCAACTAAGGTCAACAAACGTACCTTTCAGGGGCGTTCCGAACTATAGGGAAGTCAGCATGATGGATATGGCAATTTGTGACACCAGTCTCTAGATGTGTAGAAAATCATTGTATGACTATGAGAAAGAAACCCTTAGGAAGGAGATGATATTCAATATAATGTCAGAGATGAAGCTCTTCCTTTAGGACTATGCTGCGTATCACCATAGGACGTACACCGTCACTCATTCGAACAAGGAGTTGAGGTACCATGTGATGTGCAAAAATGGTTGTATGTGGAGGTTAAATATACGAAAGAGACAGAGTGATGGCAAGTGGAGGATAAGTAAAGTTGTTGAACCCCACACTTGCCTAACAAATAGGGGGAAGAAAAATTATCAGCAGCTCACTGCATGTTACCTTGCCCGTTGTATATTGGGGCTCGTTGATGACAATAATGACATTTCGGTATCTTCTTTACAATAGTCCATATCTAGATTCGTTAAGTGCGATGTGAAGTATAGAAAGGCTTGGCGTGCTAAGCAAATTGCCCTAGCGATTCGATGGGGTAGTTGGGAGGAAGCGTACAACATGGTGCCCCGCATCTTATGCACAATGCATTACTATAACCCTAGCTTGAAATGGTTTGTGGACACCGAAGGGATGTGTTTTTAGGACCCGGTGAGGCATGTCCTCTGTCGTGTGTTCTGGTCGTTCACACAAACGGAACATGCATTCCAATTTTATCGGCCATTCATACTTGTTGATGGCACTTTCCTGACAGGAAAATACAGGGGCACCCTGATGATGGCTGCTGCTGTTGATCCTAAGGACCAGATAGTACCCATGGCATTTGCTTTGATAGAGGGAGAGAACAATAAATCATGGTCATGGTTCATGCGGCTTCTACATGTACAAGTGTTTGGCCCATCTCGCACTATATTTTGATCTCGGACCGTCACCCAGGGCTTATTAATGCTGTAGCTAAGCATATAGATGGGTTCCTACCTCTAGTGCATAGATGGTGCATGAGACACTTTGTCGCTAATTTCTAGCGGTGTCAGAGGAAGCAGGAGGTATGTCACAAGGTAAAGTCTCTATGTTGTGTACGTACAGAGCAGCAGTTCAAGGAGACAAAGAGAGAACTAGACAAGATGGTAAATGAAGCGGGAAAGGACTAGTTAGAGGTGCAGATGGAATAGAAGGCTCAGTGGGTGTTAGCATATGATGAGGGGGGTTTTAGGTATGGCATCATGACCACTAACTCCTCAGAGTCCTTCAACCGTGTATTCATCGAAGTTTGATCGTTGCCTATGTCTAAAATTGTTGAGTTCTCCTTTCATAAGTGCAACGAATATGTTGTCAAGAGGTGGGAACTTATGCAGAGGAATATAGCTGAGTAGAGGGGGTTTTGGAAAGGCTAGAGCAAAACATTTGAAAGAGGCCAAGGAATTGGCCAAGCAGCACACCGCCGAGCCATATGGACCCTGCCGTCATATCTTTAGTGTATGGGGCAAGAGTGCCACAAGCTTGGGTGGCAAACATTATGGTGGATGAAACTACCGAGTTGATCTTGAAAAGGTAGAGTGCAGTTGCAACAGCCCTCAGATCATGCATGCCCCTTGCTCTCATATGATAATGGCCTGTAGGGGTCGCGGGTACAACTATGAGGATCTACCATATATGTCACCCTTGTATCTCCATTTGAACATCGTTAGTATTTGGGAGATGAGCTTCGAGCCACACCTTGACCCGACACAATGGCCACCTTATAATGGTTATGACTAC